>NW_015386307.1:28618-66858 GCF_001527695.2 Protobothrops mucrosquamatus
TACAGACACAAGGGGTCTGCTGCCGGCAAGATGGGGCTTACCAGTCTCAGTCCATTGGAGAGGTTAGCTTGAAGTCCCATTGGGGTGCCAAATTGTTAGAAGTAAGTCTTCATCCTGGTTCATCCAAGCCGGGAATAAATAAGCAAACATGGCGACTGCTTTGGGAAGAAGGTTACAGTTTATTGCAGAAGACAGATGGTCCTTGCAAGAAGCAGCAGAGGAGAAGAAAGAGCAAAAGCACATGGGTAGAAGGGCTTTTATACCCCCCCCCCAGCCCTGCTTGGAATAGTTTCCTGTTCCTGTAGCATGAACTTTGAGGCTATTTCTGAGTGTTTTTCTAGGCCTTGATATCTGTGGTTTAATCCCATTATCATATCCTGCTTCCCAGGTGATGGGGCTAATGACTCTTAAGAGCTTCTTTTGTCTTGAGATCCCTGGCTCCAAACTTCCTGATGGTTCCACATCTGCATATGTATAAAACTAGCTACTGCTTTGGGCAAAGAGATGAGGCCAGGTTTGGTTTCTGCTTTTCAAAAAATGCTTTTAAAAATCCTTTTGGTGAACAATATCTTTCTTTCTGCCTTTTTAATATTTCCTTCTCTGGGCTAACTTCCCACAGAACAAAGGAATCCTGGGATGGAAGGGTAGGGCAGTGAAGTTTTAAATATCTCCTTCCCTGTTAGAAAAAAATAAAGCATTACAATGACTGCCCTTTTAAAAAAATGTATTCCTGCTCAATAGGCCTAAATCAAACTTTACCCCATATAGGATCTGCTGTATTATCACTCAAAGTGTAACTACTACAGAAGTAGAAGTGCTAGGAGAGTCATATATTTTTGGATGTTACTGTGTTTTGTTTTGTATGTGTCTGCAAACATATACAGTTCATTCCATTATGCAATTCTGCACAATTTTTATATTTAGGATACAGAACATAGAATAATTAGGATAGGAAGAGACCTTGGAGATCTGCTAATCCAACATTCTGCTCAGGGAAGGATATCCTATATCATTTTGGACAAATGGCTGCCCAGTGTTTTCTTGAAAACCTTCTGTGATGGAGCACTCACAAGTTATGGAGGTAAGCTGTTCCACTGATTAATTAATCTGTTCCACTGATTAATTGTTCTCACTGTCAGGAATTTTTTCCTTAGTTCTAGGTTGGATTTAGCTTTAATGATTTTGTACTGTTACTTCTTGTAATGTCCTCAGGTGCTTTGACCCCCTCTTCTCTGTGGCAGAACCTCAAATACTAGAAGACTGCTATCATACTATCCCCAGTCCTTCTCTTTGTTAGACTAGATGTACTTAGTATCCTCAATCATTATTCATATAGTTTAGCCTCCAGATCCCTTATCATCATTGTTGTTCTTCTCTGTGCTCTTTCTAGGTCTCAACTTCTTTTTTGTATCATGGTGACCAGAATTGGATGCAGTATTCCAAGTGTGATCTCACTAGTGCAGCATAAAGCACTACCCGTGATCTGAAACTATTCCTCTGTTGATGCATCCTAGGACTTGATTAGCTTTTTTGGTAGCTGCAGCACACTGCTGGATCATAATAAAGTAATGGTCTACTAGGATACCTGATCTCTCCCACAATTGCTACTAGTAAGCCAGGTACCACTTATTCTATATCTGTGCATTTGTTTTTTTCTTTACTTTTCTCACCACTGAATTGCATTTTGTTGAATAGGGCTCAGTGTTAAAGTCTGTCAAGGTTCTTCCAAGATGGCGGCAACCTAGGAAGCAGCATCAGTTCACAGGGAGAGAAGTAACCAAACTAAGTAGAAAGGTACTAGGAGAGGAGGAAAAAAGGGAGGAAAAAACCAAAAGTTAAATAAGGAAGAAAGAAAGATAGAAAGGATAAAGAAAAAGAAGAAATTGGGGCAAGGAGGAAAACACCAGCAAACAGGAGTGCAGCAAACAAAAAGCTGCATGTGGAATCAAAGACAACCAGCAGCAGATAACGAGAGAGCCAGCTCAAGAGCACAGCTAAGCAGCTCAATGATGGAAATAACAATAAAAAAGGCAACCAAGAGCATTGAACCAGAACCCGAGCACCCCCCCCCATCTGACAGAGTGGCCATGCAGGATCATAAAGCAGACACTGGAGGGCTTCTAGGCCAATGGAAGCCTACCTGAAAGGCCCGGCAGCCCAGCGACCCAACCCGGCACAACTAAGTGGAGACCGGCATAGCAAACCGGGCCACGCGATGCACCGACAGCTCGAATGGTGGAGAGGAGGTGGCTGATAGCAGTGCAAAGCAGAGGACTGATGAGACAGCTGGGAGAAGTGAAAAGGAAGCAGCTGGCAGCAATGCGAAGCAGCAGATCGGTGAGATGGCCGGGAGCAGCGCAGAAGCGGCGGAAAGGCAGCAGAGGCGAACTGGGAGGCATGCAGGTGACGGTGTTCTTTTCTGTGGACAAGGAGGCCCGCAGATGGAGGCAAGGCAGCAGCAGCAAACCAGGAGGCCTGCAGGTGGCGGCAGCGAGGCAACAGCAGACCAGAGGCCTACAGGCGGCAGCAAGGCAGCACAACAGACACTATCAAACACCAAACTCATGGAATCGGCAACTGAGGCTATTGTGGTATGGAATATATGTTCCATGTATGCACTGATGCCCAAAGAACACCCAAACTATACATGCATCAGATGCAAATTATGTAAACTACTACATGAAAAGGTAAGGAACCTAGAAGCAACTCTAGCCAAATCCCAACATATGAAAGAAAGCTCCACCCAAACCAAACTAAACAATGAATAAATAACTCCCAGAGGACTTGACCCTACTGATAAACCCTTGGAGGAAGACAAATGGAGGTATGTCACACACAGAAGGAAACACAACACCCAAAGAAATAAATAGCATACAACAAACAAACCCCTTCCCCCCAATCCTACCCAACCAGAAGCAGCCCCATTAAAACTGAGCAATCAATTTCTCACCTTAGACAGAAACATGCATACCCTCAAACCCCCCCCCCCCTCAAAGAAGACATTCAGACACCTAGCAAAAAGACAACTTCAAATATCCCTTAAAAAGTCACTTCAAATATCCCTAAAAAAATCCCACATCAACAAACACACCTGAAATAAACAGAAAAACACCCCAGACTGCAGCCCCCCACAAAAAAAGAAAGGAGAGTGTTGGTAATAGGAGACTCTATTCTCAAAGGAACAGAACCATCCATCTGCAGACCAGACATTCAATCCAGGAAGATATGCTGTCTCCCTGGAGCAAAAATCAAAAGTGTGGCTGAGAACCTAAGCAAAATAATTAGGTCTACAGATTACTACCCTCATCTCCTCCTCCACATTGCGATGAACAACACAACAAACAACCTGCATACAATAGTGAGGGATTACAAACAACTAGGCAATAAAGTCAAGAAGCTAGGAGCACAAGTAGTGTTCTCATCAGTACTCCCAATGAAAGGCTAACACCCATTGAGGGGAAAAAAGTTAGAAATAAACCACTGGCTAAAGGGTTGCTGTCAGCAAGAAAACTTTGGTTTCCTGGATCATGGACTGCATTTTCTGCACAAAGGACTCTTGGCAGGGGATGGGCTACACTTCACAAAAACAGGCAAAAATGTACTTGGAAAAAGAGTGGCCCAACTCATCAGGAGGAATTTAAACTAAAACTGAGGGGGGAGGGTGACCAATCTCTAGAATCTCTAGAACTCCAAACCAATCACAAATCCCAAGAAAACAAATCAAACAATGAGGTAGGCAGTGATGGGAAAAAAAGAAAAACTCAAACAACAATCAGGAGATACAGGAAACACAGGCATAAAAGTCTTAAATGCTTATATACAAACACACAAAGCTTGGGGAACAAATAGGGCGAACTAGAAGCAATAGTACACGAGGGAGGGTATGACATAGTTGGCATAGCAGAAACCTGGTAGGATGAAACCCATCACTGGAATGGATGGATACAAATTGTTCAAAAGAAACAGAACTTCAAAAAGAGGAAGGGGAGTTGCACTATATGTAAGAGAACACTACATATCTGCAGAAATGCACATGATCAAAGATAAAATCTCTCCAGAATGTATATGGGTCAATATAAAAGAAACAAAAGTGACATTACCATAGGTGTATATTACAGGCCACTCAATCAATGAGAAGAAATAGACAAACTGTTTGCCAACCAGTTAACAAATGCATGTAGGAAGCATACCACAGAAGTAATGGGAGACTTCAACTATCCAGATATCAACTGGAAGACAAACTCTGCAGTGAGCAGGAGATCAAACAGGTTCCTAACCAACCTAGCCGACAACTTTGTCACTCAAAAGGTGGAGGAAGGAATAAGATATAAAGCTATACTGGACTCAATCCTTACAAACAGAGAAGAAGTGATAGAGGGAATTGAAATTACCGGAACCTTGGGCAAAAATGACCAGGTCATACTGGAATTTAATATAATGCAAACACTAGCAATAGGAAAAATCCCATGGATGAAAATCCTAAAGGGGAAAACAACCCAGGAAGCATGGGAAACCCTGAAAAATGTGATCGCAAAAGCACATACCAGCACAATACCACTGAGAAAGAAAAACAAGAAATCCAAGAAGAAACCAGCATGGCTGCACAAAGATCTCTCTAACAAAGTAAAAAACAAAAAGGACAAATACAAAAAATGGAAAGAGGGGCACATAACAAAAACTGATTATTGGCAGACAGCCAGAACATCCAAAGATGAAGTCAGGAAGAGCAAAGGCTCAGAATGAAAAAAACTTGCAACAGAAATCAAGGACAATAAAAAAAGTTTCTTCCAACATATTAACAAGAAAAAAAATCAAGTAAACTGTAGGCCCACTAAAGAGAGAAGATGGCTAGGAAATTAAAGACAACAGCGAGAAAGCAGAGCTGCTTAACTCATACTTTGTGTCAGTCTTCACACAAAAAAAAACTATAACCTAACACACACAAAAAAAACCCACTGCAAAAAACATACTAGAACCAAAAATTAAAATAAGCAAGAATATGGCAAGGGAACACCTATCCAACCTTGACGAATATAAATCACCAGGACCTGACAGACTACATCCCAGAGTTCTGAAAGAGCTGGCAGATGTTATCTCAGAACCATTGCACCACATATTTCATAAATCTTGGAGCACTGGGATAGTACCTGAGGATTAGAAAAGGGCTGACATGGTCCTCAACTTCAAGAAAGGAAAAAAATGTACCCAGGAAACTACAGACCAATCAGTTTAACATCAATACCTGAGAAGATGCTAGAAAAGATAATCAGAAAACAGATCTACGAACAACTAGAAGCAAACAAAGTGAAAACTAGTAGCCAGCATGGGTTTGTTAAAAACAGATTATGCCAAACCAATCTCATCTCATTCTTCAATAAAGTGACTAAACTAGTATACCAGCAAAATGCAGTGGATGTAGTATACTTAGATTTCAGTAAGGCATTTGACAAGGTAGACCACAACCTACTCCTTGGTAAGCTAGAAAAAGGTGGAATAGATACCATCACAACCAAATAGATCTGTAGCTGGCTAACAAACCATACTCAATGAGTAGTCTTCAATAGCACTACATCCACATGGAGAGAAGTAAGCAGGGAGTACCACAACGTTCCATCTTAGGCCCAGTACTCTTCAATACTAAGTCAATATAAATGACTTAGATGAGGGAATTGAAAGGGAACTCATCAAATTTGCAGATGACACCGAACTGACAGGAGTAGCCAACATCCCAGAAGACAAACTCAGGATCCAAAAAGATCTTGACAAACTTGAACAATGGGCCCTATCCAACAAAATGAGTTTCAATGTGGAGAAAAGCAAAGTCTTACACTTAGGCAGGAAAAACCAAAGGTACAAATACAGATTGGGCAAGACCTGGCTTAAAAACAGTAACTGTGAGAGGGACCTTGGAGTCCTAGTAGATGATCACTTGACTATGAGCCAGCAATGTGCAGCAGCAAACAAAAAAACTAATACAATCCTGGGCTGTATAAATAGAGGCATAGAATCAAGATCATGTAAAGTATTAGTACCGCTTTATAAAACCCTAGTAAGACCACAGCTGGAAAACTGCAGCCAATTTTTGTCACCATATCACAAAAAAGATGTTGAGAGTTTGGGAAGAATTCAGAGAAGAGCAACTAAGATGATCAAAGGCCTGGAGACTAAAACATACAAAGAACGGCTGCAGGACTTGGGTTTGGCTAGTCTAAAGAAAAGAAGAAATAGGGGAGACATGATAGCAGTATTCCAGTATTTAAGGGGCTGCCACAAAGAAGAGGGGTCACGTTATTCACCAAAGCACCAGAGGGCAGGACAAGAAACAATGGTTGGAAACTGATCAAAGAGAGAAACGACTTGGAATTAAGGAGAAATGTCCTGACAGTGAGGACAATTAACCAGTGGAATGGCTTGCCCCCAGAAATCGTGGGTTCTCCATCACAGGAGATTTTTAAAAAGTGGCTAGACAGTCACTTGTCTGAGATGGTATTGGTTCTCCTGCTTGAGCAAGGGGCTGGACTAGAAGACCTCCATGGTCCCTTCTAGCTCTATTCTATTCTATTCTATATAAAATTGATGGAAATTCAGCTTTACATGCATCATAATCTGACATACAGTATATGAAGCTACCATTGATCTAATGCATAAAAACAGAATATTGCATAAACAGACTTTTGAAAGAAAATAGATAAGGATAATCAGACGATTCCATAAGATAATTGTCACTTTTGAGATAACTGTCACATTTGAGAGAATAAATCATATAACCTCCCTTAGACAAAACCAGATCAGATTTTTGTTTCTCATAGAGTAACATGGAAAAATTTAAACAGATGCAACTTTGGTTTTGGACCTGAACAATATGAAATTTCCAAAGGAAAAACAAATTACTGTACTCTTATGGGTTATAGTTATATACAAATGATGGAAACCATGGTGCACAGTTTCTGGATTTAGGTTCCAACTGACAAATATAGCATGCTTCAGATGTTCAGATCCTTGCATAATAGGAATTTTTACAGATTTGGGGAGCTTGAGGTTATAGTTCATTTATCACTCCTTTTGTTTAATGAACAATACAAACAAATATTTATAGAGGCTAGATTAGCATTCCTATCCAGTGCCAATGCCTAGGTTTTTCCACCAAGAATCCAGTCCTCAAACAAGGTGTCAGAAACCAAATATTAAAGGGCCTTTTCTTTTTCTTCTAAACTCAAATTGCATTCTCTTCTCTCCCTGGGTTCTGCCATACTCCTGGAGGGGAGGGGGGAAGCGCTTGGGGTTTATTGCCTTGTTTTTCCTTTATTGCTACAATGTAACACTTTGCTGTTTCTGCTTTCTTTCCTCTGTGAACTTTCTCTCCCCTGTTGTCAGTTAGTAAAGGGGGGGAGGAGAATGGAATGTACCTCCGGCAACTGCGTTATCTCCGCGTTCGCAAGGGAAGGTGCGAAGAGCACCTAAACATCGCTGCAGTCTAGATGTTGGTAAAAATTCTAGCCCACTGAATAACACCAAACAGCAAGTTGAAATTAGACAGAGATTTATTGGATACAACGGTTTGCAAAGCGTGGTGGATTCCAAATAAATATTTGAGCCACACCTAGTCACAACAAAGAGTGTGTAATATATGTAAGATAGGGGCTGCGGAACCGGGGAGGAGACTCCAATGTTAGAATAGTCCTAGCGGATTTGTTTTATGTAATAGGGACGGGGAATGATAAAACGAAGTGGATAAGGGAATATACATGAAATAGTACTTTAGGATATCGAGTCACTGGAAATCCTATAGCCTACATGCAGAACTCTTACAAGGTACGTGTACATGTAGAAATTGTGTAGAAATCTTGCAGTCTACGTGTAGAAATTTTGTGTAGAAATCTTACTGTCTATGTGTAGAAATTTTACAGAGTACGTGTCACTTAACTTTACTTTTTATTCTAAAATTTTATTCCTAACAGATCCTCCCTTTTTCTTTTCATACTTAATAAAATTTTAGAATCTTCTTAAATTCATTTCAATCTCTTCTTTGTGTTTATTCTCTATTATGTCTACTTTGCCTTTAATTTCCTTAACGGCTAACAGTGCCTGTATCTTTTCCTCCCGTTTGATGCCATCCATTATACTTGTTACAGTTGTATGGACTAAATTTTTAATCATAGGAATTAAACAGGGCAAACACATTAGTCCTAATAGTATTATGCCCACCATAAATAATGCTTGTTTCCAATTGTGAAAGATTCCTCCCAAAAATCCCCCTTCATCTAAAAGAACGTTCCAAGTCTGGACTGGAACATGTACAAGTTGTCTCATTTCAGTGGTTAATTGCTTCACCACTGCACCTGTTTCATCTATTTGTAGGCAACAATTTGTTAGAGTAAACTTTCCACACACACCTCCTTCTTTAGCTAATATATAATCTAATGCTAATCTATTTTGATACACAGCCACTCTAAGCCTATCAGTAGTTTTTGCTAAAATATTTAAAGCAGTATCTATTTTTCTTCCAGCTAATTCTAATACAGCTTGTAATCTTATTATTCTGTTTAACATATAAATGGGGGTTCTATATCCCCAAGATCCATCTTCGGCCCATGTAGCAGGCCCATAAACACATACAATCTTCTCCGGTGTCCATTCATTTCTTCTCATTGTTTCAACATTACATGGTATATCTGAGTCAATGGATCTTTTATAGCGATTTAAATGATCATAAATAGGAATCCCCAAAGTCTGTTTAGTTCTTAGGGGTAATAAAAAGAAAGATGGTTTGATCCATCCTAAAACACATGATCCACCCCAATTACTAGGTAAACTTTCATAGGCTTGGTTACCACAAATCCAATACATATTATTTGGGGCTATCCATGTGCTGTCATCTGTTTTATTTAAATATGTCCCCCATCCAGTGAAGTTAAATTTTCTGGTTTACTTTGATTCCCTACACTTGTCCATTGCTCATATTTATCATTCCAGTATCCTAAACATATCAAATCTCCAACCTTTTTTGTTCCACTTCTTTTAAAACAGTTTTTCCCTACTACATTAGTACTTAGGGTCCATATAATCTGTTGGTCATTTCCAGATCGCCCTGTGATATTTCTTTGTTTAGTCATGTTGTTGAATATCACTGAGTCTGCTTCTAATGCTCCCCAAGGCCATTGTTGTCCCATATTAGTTCCTCCACATACAAAGCAATTTTTAACGGTCAAGGTTTTAGCTATATCCCCGGCCATATCCATAAACAAGTTACTTGCTTTTTCACTGATATCTATTTTCTTTTCCAATTGTCTTAAAGTATTGTAAACTGACCATCCAATGGTTTTTTTCTTCTCCTGCATATATCTTTTCTTTCTTTATAGTAATATAAGTTGATGGATCTGTTCCTGTTCCGTCTATCCCAAATCCATAACTTACTATATCAGGATGGTTCTTAGTGATTTCCAGCTCCATCATATTAGTTCCATATATTCTTTTAAATTTGGTAATACCATTACATCCTGGATAGCCTCCTCCAGTGTAATCACACACACAACTCCACCCTGAACATTTAATAGATCCTGCACAGGGTAACTATTGATTGGGGTTTCCATTTGCAAAGTTCAAATTGGTGGGACATATATATTTATGATTTTGTTTATAGGCTGAAATCCAACTAGAGTCTCCACACTTTGTGGCAAGATAAGATAAACTTAATACTGTGCATGCATCAAATTGTATCAGAGCTTTTTCTGTCCCCTTTTCTAATATTTTCGTAGAATTGACATATATTAATCTTCCTTCACCTTCAGGGTTCTGTCTTGTTCCTATTTTGGCTAAACCCACATATATACTGAAATTCAAATATGTTGGTATCGTTGGATCATAGCACTGTATCTTTTTGTCTCTTCCCTTACAAACTAAATACTGTGTTCTATTTAATTAGCACATGGTTTGAAATATACACCCCTTAGGTACTTGAGTATGGTATACCAAGGTTTTAATTACTACGTTTCCTTGGGTGGCATTGGTAATGCAGGCTTCACATCCTTCTGTTTCTGATGCTCTTCTATATCGCTCCCTAGAGAGGGAGAGGTATACAGCCAGGGACAAATATACAGCACTAGGGATTCAAATTTTATATTAATCTTCTTCTTCTAAACTGTGATATTTTACGAAGGCTTTTTGTTGTTTTCCCTGGGCTAGTTGGATTTTAAAGTATATCTTACCACCCAAGTCAATATCTTAGTGTATTCCTCAAAAGGTTTCAATTTCTTCTCGATGAGTATTATATTGTATGGTTCAAAAGTGTTCTTCACATCCAATACATCTTACACAGTCAATACAATGGAAACAACAACAACAATCAATATGGATTTACAGTCACAGTATCAACACATTTAAACAAGAATTTTACGAATTGTTAGTTTAAGCGAGTCGTCACCCGGAACACAGGTCCACTATCCTTTTGGTTCAGCTACTGGTCCCTTTACTTTTTCTTTCATCCAAACTGCAGTTTCAGAGGTCAGCAACACCTGGAAGGGTCCTTCCCACTTAGGTTGCAGTTTCTCCTCTTTCCACGTCCGGATCAAGATCCACTGTCCTACTTCAAACTTATGGACAGGAAATTCCAAAGGGGGTGTTTGGATCAGCAAGCCTTGTTTCCTGCAATGATCAAGATACTGCGACAGTTTATGTACATAATGCCTTTATCTCTTGTTACTAAAGAATCCATGCAAATGTTTCCAGGCATAAATGACATACCATACAATAATTCATATGGAGACAATCCTAAGTCTCTCCATGGTTGCGTTCTTATTCGCAACAATACTAAAGGTAAACATTTTATCCAAGTCATTTGAGTTTCTATCATCATTTTACTTAGTCCTAATTTTAGGTCTCGTAATCGAACGAGGTGGAATGGTGATCTCCCGCCTACGGTTCCTCACACTTTAAAGGTCCGTTACGGGTTCGAGAGGTAATATAAAACATTATAAAAAGGACATTTTACTGAAGGAACTAGTGATAGATAAACCCAATAGTTTGGTATGGAACCATATTAAACAAGGTCGTTATAAGACCAACGTAAAAAGTGTAAAGCATTTAATACAGGATAAGCCTCGATCCACCCAGTTAAATGGTCTATTATTACCAACAAATACTTATAATGTCCTACTTTAGGTAGTTCAGTATACCTGTATACATTGAAATGGACGGAATGGTGGAGGTCTCCCTCCTATAGGTTGTTTTCTCAGTGCTTGCTTATTCAATTTCTTACAAATTAAACACCCTTCAGTGACTTGGGCAGCAATAGTATAAATACCAAAACAAGCATAAACTTTCAAAATTGTGTCTACTAAAGCTTGTGTTTCCCCAATGACTTCCTTCATGTAGATGACACAATAGTTCCCTCGCAATTTCCTTGTTGATGATTTGTCTACTGTCTGGTAAGTACCATTCACCTTTTTCTCCCCTTTGTCCTCCCACTTGTTGAATCTTTATCAGTTCTTTTTCACTAAACAATGGTAATGGTATATTGGTTTTGATTTCTGGTATTAACGCATAACATTTTGTTATGTTTGCAGCCTTCTTTGCTTCTTCGTCTGCAAGTTGATTCCCAATTATTTCAAATGAATTTCCTTTTTGATGTGCATTTACATGTATCACAGCTATTCTTTTGGGTTTTTGTAAGGATTTCAGGATTTCAATAATTAAATGTTCATGAGCCAGTTCCTTTTCCTTGCTGTTAATCAGTCCTCTATCTTGCCAAATTTTCCCAAATGTATGTACTACTCCAAAGGCATATTTAGAATCAGTATATACATTTCCTATTTTCCCTTCTAATAAAGTGAGGGCTTGATTTAGAGCATGCAATTCACAAGTTTGGGCTGACCAATTTGTTGGAAGACAGTCAGATTGCATTAGACTTTTACTGTTCCCATCTATGATAGCATAGCCATTTTTCCTGCACCCTGCCTCTACTCTAGAGAACCCATCAATAAAAAGTTCCTTAGCATTGTCCAATGGTACTTCTTGCAAGTCAGGCCTAATCTTTGTTTGTAAATCTATTACTTCTGAGCAAAAGTGTTCTGGTTCCATTTCCTTTTCCAAGGGTAAGTTGGACAAAAATTGAGCAGGGTTAGTATTATGATCCGTGGTCAATATTAAATCACTTTGTTCCAACAGAATGGCTTCATATTTTAGGATCCTTGAATCAGTTAGCCATCTACTGGCATTTGTTGTAAAATTGATCTTACTTGCGTGGGGTGCTTACTACCAGTGCACCCTCAAAGGTTAATTTTCTGCTTTCTTGGACCAACAATGCAGTAGCAGCAATGGCTTGAATGCAGATTGGCCACCCCCGTATTACGGGGTCCATTATTTTTGATAAAAAGGCCACTGGTTTGCGTTGTCCAGCCCAGCTCTGAGTCAAAACTCCAAAGGCAATTCCACTTTCAACATTCACAAACAAATGAAATGGCTTATCTAAATTTGGTAAACTTAAAAACTCTACTGGAGCTTTTACCAATGTTGTTTTTAGTTTTTCCCAATCTTCTTTCTCTTTAGATTCCCATGCTAGGATCCATGGTTCATTTTCTATTAGTTTAGCATACAAACATTTTGTCATCCCAGCATAGTTATCTATCCATAGTCTGCAATACCCTACTAGCCCCAAAAACTTTCTTAAATCCTTTTTTGTTTTTGGTAATGTTTGTTGAACTATACCACTTATTCTGTCTTCAGTAATTTTTCTACTTCCTTTGCTGATCAAATGTCCCAAGTATTTCACTTCTTTTTCCACATATTGTAACTTCCTCTTTGTTATTCTCAATCCTTGTTGCCCTAAAAAGTTTAGTAACAGGTCAGTCACATTCTTAACTTGGCTTTGTTTCTTTCCTGAAATTAGCAAATCATCCACATATTGTATCATATATGTGTCTGGTAACAAACTAAATTTTTCCAAGACCTGTTCTAATACTTGTCCAAACAAATTTGGAGATTCAGTGAATCCTTGTGTAAGGATTTGGAACCACAGGATGTCTAGTTTTAACTATGCGGTTCAATAATCTTAAATCTTGTACCAGGCGAAAGGAGCCATCAGGCTTCTTTACTGGTAATACAGGTGTATTATATGGGGACATAGTAGATTCCAACAATCCATCTTTCACCAAAGTATCTATTACCGGCTGAAGTCCTCTTCGACCTTCCATTGACAAAGGATATTGTTTTTGCTTTATTATTTCCTCTGGGTGTTTTAACTCAATTTTTAAAGGAGGTATTTGTAATCCTCCCCTGTTTCCTTCTTTTACCCAGACTTCCTCATTTATGTCCTTTTCATCTTCTATTGTCAGCTTCCTAATTTTTATTTCACTGGAGTCAAATTGTATGGTCATTCCAAATAAAGCTAAGGCATCTCTCCCTAATAAATTTATTCCTGCTTCTGGTACATACAATGGCTGAACCAGAATGCTTTCTCCTTTTTGATTAGTTATTTCTACTTCTTTTATCTCTTGTACTTTGAAGCTTTCTCCTTTTACTCCCAGCACCTTCACACTGTTATCATTTAACTGTAATCCAGGACTTAAAACAGACACAGAGGTGCGGGCTGCTCCAGTGTCTACTAAAAATATCATTTCTTCTTTGTGTGGCCCCACCCTTAAATTTATCAAGGGCTCCCAGTGGGGTTGTAGGTTTGGCCCCTGACACCCCTAGTATAAATGTTCTTCCTCTTCCTCGGTCAATTTGTAAATTTGTTTTCTTTCTTGAGACGGGGACAGTCTTTTTTGAAATGTCCTTTCATACCACATTGAAAACAAGTTCTTTCTTGGTTATAGTCATATCTTTGTCCACTTCCTCTTCTAAAGCTGCCACGTCCTCTTCCATAGCTTCCTCTTTTTGCATGTCCCCTGTATATTCCTTTAACTTCTGGGGTCCACCTATTTTCTCCTGGCTCTGTTTTATATGGGTTCCAGGTTTCCTTTTCCTTTTCTTTTTGTTTTATTACTTGGTTTATTGTGGCAACCATCATTTTATTCTGTTGCCTAACTTTCTCTACATCTCTTTATACATATATCTTCTGTGCTTCCTTTAACAAATCATCCACACTCTTTCCTGTCCATCCTTCCAGCTTTTGTAATTTTTTACTTATATCCGGCCAAGATTTTACCACAAACTGTATTTTTACCAGAGGAGTATTTGCTGGGTCATCTGGATCAGTCCCCAAATACCTCCTCATTCCTTCCTTCAGTCTCTGGAGAAATGCAGCTGGAGATTCTTCTTTTTCTTGTTCTATCATTAAGGCTTTACTCATGTTCTGTGCTTTTGGGACAACTTCTTTTATTCCTCTTATCAATAATACTCTCATATCTGCCATGTTTTGTCTATCTGCAGCATTATTATTGTCCCAATTTGGTCTTACTAAAGGGAACTTTATATCTGCCAAAATTGCCCCTTGTGCTTGGGGGTTATGTTCCCTTGTCCAGATGTCTCTTGCTGCTCTTTGAATTAACTGTCTCTCTTCTGCTGTAAATAACGTGCTCTGTATCACTCCTAATTCATCCCATGTGTATATGTTTGCTCCTAATAACAGATCCAGTTACTCTGCTGCCCCTATTGGATCTTTTATCATGCTTTTCATTTCTTTCTTGAAGGCACGTAATTCAGATGCTTTTAAGGGCTCATGTACAAAACTGATACGAGCCTGTCCTTGACCATCTACTCCATTAGGTACTTCCCTTAAAGGAAAAGTCTGTAGTGGTTTATCCTTGAAAGGAAAATTCTTTATATCTTTCTTCAATTGTTCCAATTCTTTTACTAATCCCTTATAGGGTCCACCTCCCACAGCTCCCTGAACTTGTATTACAGGAGCTGGTAGCAGTGGTGGAGTAGGTATTTGCACATTGGTTGGTTGTGGTGGATTAGGATTATAAGGTGGGGGTAAATATTTCATGGATTTTTCATCATCTTCTTCTCCTATTTCATTCTTTTCTTCTTCTTGTAAATATATTGAGGTTATTTTATGAGGGCTAGGGCCACTCATAGTCAAGGTGAGCCATTTATCTGGGTTCCAAATTAAAGCATAGTCTAGCTTATTGACTAATGATTTACATGTTTTCCTCGATACATACTCATATAAATTCTGACAAGCAAAATAGTCATTTGTTCCTAATCGGGGCCATTCTACTTTTTCATCTTCCCACCAGACATAACAACACAAATTAACCATATCTTCCTTGGTTATGTCTAGTTTACTAACTATTTCATTATACGGAGGTTTTCCCCAATTACTCAATAAAATCCCTAGTGGACTTTCCTTATCTATATTTAATTTGGGGTTCCTCCTTATTTTTCTCAAACACTTCTCTCCTGGAGTACTCCCTATGTTGCCCATACTGGTTTACAGTCCTGTGTATTCTAATTGAGACTTCATGTATACTCCTCAATTCGCTTCCCCCTGATCCCTCTAGATATGCACTCACGTGAATCTAGAGTTATCAGCGGTCCACTCTCGCTCCGTCTTGGTATCCGCTAAGCGGATACTTGGGACGTCACACACACACTGTCTCAAATTCACACAAGCCTACCCAGCCTTCCAACCGACTGCCTAGGCAGTGTATACTGGCCACCCCAGAACACTTACCTAGGTCCGTGCACGGAGTTGCCCAGTTCCTGGAAGCCAGCAACACACACACTGGTTCAATTCTTATCTCTGTCCAACATCAACTCTATGGGTTCGCCGAGGAAAGCGCTGCTGCTCCGTTACCAACAAGATGAGATAGACTGTCGAAATCAACAGGGCATGCCTTCCAAGTCACCTTCTGGATCCGATGCAGACAAACGATCCCAGTCTCGAGTCCCACGTTGGGTGCCAGAACTGTTGGTAGAAATTCTAGCCCACTGAATAACACCAAACAGCAAGTTGAAATTAGACAGAGATTTATTGGATACAACGGTTTGCAAAGCGTGGTGGACTCCAAATAAATATTTGAGCCACACCTAGTCACAACAAAGACACACATTATATACATTCTATCCCTGACGCCTTGGCCCCTCCTTTGAGGTTACAATCTTATCAGGATTGCCTAAACAAAATACATTATCCCTGCCCCTTACTATTTTGCTTCACCTATTCCCTTATATGTACTTTATCATGAAATCCTATAGCTCAGTGTGGAAATCCTATAGCCTACATGCAGAACTCTTACAAGGTACGTGTACATGTAGAAATTGTGTAGAAATCTTGCAGTCTACGTGTAGAAATTTTGTGTAGAAATCTTACTGTCTACGTGTAGAAATTTTACAGAGTACATGTCACTTAACTTTACTTTTTATTCTAAAATTTTATTCCTAACATGGAGACAGCCTGAAGTTATCTCCTTTTTCCCACAACAAACTGAACACCTTGGAATTGGCCTATTTGAACTTACTGGATGAACTACGGGGTGGGGTTACGCTTGGGATACTTAGTACCTATCAATCTGGCGGGAAACCCTCAGATCCTGTCTATTATGCCTACTATCTGCCTAATAAAAGCTCCTTTTGGGAGAAACCGCTTCCATGAGTTCTACTTTCTTGGGATGAGGTATTGAAGTGGGCCCTGATACAAGGTCTTTGTGATAAGTGCTATATTTTTTTGGGGGGGACGCAGTCTATGATATGCCTCACTCTCACAGTGGCCATTGTCAGGGTGGCTGTAAGAGAAGGGAACTAGGTAAAATTGATGGGAAGTTCATTTTATCCATGATTAAAGTTAAGGATAAATTATCACTTATCAAATAAAGAATCTATTTTAAATCAATATTGTTTTGATCTATTCCCTTAATTACATTCTTTTTCTTTTCCTTTCTTTTCCACTTTCATTTTTGTTTTAAATAAAGTTGCCTCCAGAGCCGTCTTAGTGTAAGCAGTGGTGGTATTCAAATTTGTGAACAACCAGTTCTCTGTTTGGATGCCACTTCCAGAAGTCCGTTCTGGGCCTGGGCAACAAAAAAGTAGCTACCGGTTCTGCCGAACTGGTGTGAACTGGCTGAATCCCACCACTGAATAAGTATCAGCTTCCTGAAGGAATGGATTGTGATCAGTTCAGCCCCCCAAATGCAGAATATTCTCAAAAGAGTCAGCTTGAAATTAAGAAAGTGAGGAGAGGAAGCAGGAAACAAACTGAAGACAGAAAGAGCAATATGCATAATATTGAAAGAAGTAGTGGAAATTTGTTCTGGCATTAAGCTTTTGAGGCTTTTGGTTTGATAGTGAAACTTTTACATAGAATTTGGGTAGCCAAATGATTAAACCAAATTAAAATGCAAAATATATGTAGGAGTGGTACTTGGGCACCATTTCTAGCCTCCAGAAAAAGTGTGCTACCAATTTTGTAGTGAGTTGATGGTAATTTTTGTAAGGCCCCAGTCCCTTACTTGAACTTGAGATACCATATCAATCTAATCAGATAACCCAAGCAAAGTTCTTGATCAAGCAGCACTTTATTTGATCAAATTAAGCAGCTGGGTGGCCAACAATATGGAACACTGGCAGAGTTACGTCCAGAAGTGCCACACATTAGAAAATTGGTAGCATAGCTTTATAAACTTTGTTAGCCAATGAAAATCAGACAACAGAGCCATTACATCATAAGAAAGACATCAATCATTCCTCTACACTCCCTTATTCCCTTTTTCAGTATATCCATCCATGTACATGTTTCCCAAGCTTGCATGAAATTTCTCTGGTGCAAAAGCCGATTACAAAAAGCAAGAAGGCAACAGTTAGACTAAACAATTTCCCTTTGTTCCAGAACCCTTCATTCCCCCCTTTAATTTTTGTAACATAATGCTTTCTGTTACTTGGTGACCAATGACGTATATTCCTTTGTGATTGTGGTGATAATCAGGACCTTGGCTGGCTTATGGGGTTTATCACTACTTAACAGAGGATGCTATGACTTTCATCCCCAAGATGGTAGAAGTAACTGTTCTTTGGATAACAGGAATCAAAGATGGCAAAACCAAAAGACCTCTAAATGCTAACATAACCAGATAATTTTCCCTTTGCCAATCACCAAAGATCTCTCTAAACCAGCTTGTGTCCATGGCAGCTTTTCAGATTTCTGAAGAAGCTGGGTGTATTTCCTCCACAAACACAGGCAGAAACATGTAAAAAGGAAAACCATACCCCACTTTAATTTTGTAGTGTTATTTTAACCAATTAATTTTCTTTATCTTTCTGTACGTGTACTTCTCACCTCGGGCTAATGGAGGTTCCTGCACAAGCATAGTATAGAAAAGCAAAGCAGCATTATGTTATTCTAAATGCCTTTGATTTGTAATTATTTCTAATACAGCTTGCAGTCTAAATTCTATTAAGCATATAAACAAGAGTCCTATGATTTATACATTCCGTCTTCTTGCCAAATAGTAGATCTACCTGGAGCAGTTCAGTTGAGGATGGCAACTGTTAGATTGGTCCATAAGGTAGACAGTTGGGGAATGTTTGCCATGGGAGTTTGGGGTTAGGCCAAATCGGTGGTAATCCATCAAAAGGATACTGAGGTGCTCACCTACAAGAGATGTTCACACACAAATCTCCCCAAGGTTTTTACCAGAAACTTCTCTTTTTAAAACAGAGGCTTCCCACTATGGAAGTGGTCAGAGTCCACATGTTGGGTCTATTGGTGGCTTTTCCCAGGGAGATTTTGACTAATCAGGGCAGTAAAATTTATTCCATGTGCTTCCCAAGGCCATTGTTCACCCATGCTAGTACCCACACACACATAACAGTTAGTCACATTCAGAGATGAAGCAGTTCTTTTGGGCCAGATCAATAGAAAGATTCTTTGATGCTGAGAGAATTTCAATTGTGGTTTCCAGTTCATCGTAAAAGGAATGAAAAACTCGAAAATGTTTTAGGAACGGTGGTATAATAGTGTCAGATTGAACCCATATTTGTATCTGGTTTAATGGATAGCTGATCCAAATGATGCTGAGAAGACTGCTGGTCTGGTTATCTCAAAGCACATTGGGTTGCAGGAATCAGCGTTGCACTGAGAAGTGCTGACTCCTTTAATCATATTGAATTTTCCTTTGATTGTGCCATGTTGGGTAGGATGTGGTTTGCATTAAACGAGTAAGCCTGTTTCCATACTTAGTCCATTTAGCTTGATTATAGTCAATAGGTTTAACATGCATCAAAGGAGACTTTGGCATTTGTCCATAAGTCTCGTGTTATTCTTCTCAAGAGGTATAGTCTGTGCTTTCTTCCATATGTCCAGGCTTGAAGTTGTTGGTAGGCTTTACTGTATTGACAGGAGCATAACAAATGACCCTATCCCCCATTTTGCAAGTGGAATACATACTCTTGTTATGAACACAACTGCCTTTTGTTCCTTTAAGTATTGGACCCATGGTCTGAAGAAAGGTTTGAGGGAAACAGCAGCAACAAAAGTGTAGCAATACACAGTCTAGATATTACGAACACAAGTTCTGGGGTAGTCCAGTCCATTGAAGCTTTTCTCCTAGTCTTCTAATCCAGCTCCCTGCTTAGGCAGGAAACCCTATACCATTTCAGACAAATGGTTGTTCAGTTGTTCACTCTGATAGGAGGCAAAGCTGCTTCCCATTTGACTGAGCCGGTGCAGCTAGAACTGGGGGACCATCCGCTTTATGGTCACCCAAAAGATGGCAGAGGATATGATCCTTGGCCTGGCTTGTTAGCCAAGGGGGCACTTTGGATCTTTTGGGAGAAAGCCTCTAAACGAATGATTATGAGGAAGCAAGTCCCAAGCCCTCCTGGCAAGAGAAAAAAGCAGCCCAAGAAGGTGGGGGAGGAAGGAAAACCTCTGAGCGCAGCAAAGGAGCATTGGAGAAGGGGTAGGAGCAGCAATCTGTCCTACGGGAGTGCCGAAACCTCATGGAGGCATTCAGCAAGAAAAAGTGCAAACGTCCTGCCCCCTCACCACCCCATGGACTGTGCTATTGACATTCTGCCCAGGGTGAAACTTCCCAATCTGAAAATGTATTCCATGACTTGGAAGGAAATGAAGGAGCTGAGGGACTACATTGATAAGAATTTACCAAGATGGTTTATCCAGGCGGTGAAATCCTGAGTAGCGGCGCCAGTACTATTTAAAAAGAAAGAAAGATGGGCCACTGTGATTATGTGTTGATTTCCGTGGGATCAATGGAGTGTGCATGGAAAACATGCACCCACACCCTCTCATGAAGGACATATTGGGACATTTAGCCAAAGGGAAAATATTCATGAAATTAGAAATATTCATGAAATTAGATCTGAGGAAGAACTAAGGAAGTGTTGTGATTCCGTTCCAGCCTGTGTTCCCAACAGCTGAGTCTGAGGAATCTGAGGAGGAGGTGGAGGAGGCCTTTGAGGGGCCGTCAGGGTCAGAGGGAGGCTCTGATGAATTACAGGACTCATGGCTTGATGAAGAGCCTGGCCCCTCCAGTCGTGTTTCTGATGAAGCTCAGCTGTGTGAGGAGCATGAGTCAGATTCGGAAGGCTCACACCTGGATTTGCTAATTGATGCTTGCAGACGTTGTCAGGTAGCGAGAGAAAAACAACAGCAGTCAATGTGACAACTCCAAAGTAAAAGGAGAAGGCAATGAGAGGCAATGCCCTAGGACTGCTGTATAAAAAGGGGAGGTGTGGGCATTGCTGGTTGCTGAAGGCAACCGTTTGCAAAGTGCTTCTTGGAATTCTGGTCTGTTTGTCTTGTTTGCAACGTGTTCCGGTGGACTCTTTCCTTCCTTACCTGAACTCAAAACGACAAACACAAAACCTGAATAACTGTCCAAACAGTGGGTTTATTTTCCCTAAAACAAAACAAAATTTCAGAGGTCGGATAACATAGTCGTCCCCAAACCAGGAACACGGAGATTGTTCCTGCCGTTATCCGACCCTATCTTGTCAAACGGAAGTCGGAGTGGGGGATGATAGTTGGAGCAGCTATGTGCTGAGAACGCCCAGCTTGCTCAGCAGCTGGCTTTGTTATCTGCTCAAGTTGCTCAGCTATCTGCCCACATTCCTGCTGCTCCACCACCACCCAGGAGAAAATGCCAAGTGGGGAGGCCAACAAATTTGATGGCAACCCGGACATGTTTCCTGTTTTCATGGGACAATGCCGCTTGTATATCAGTGTGAAAGCAGATGATTTCCCCACTGACCGGGATAAAGTGGGGTTTATGATAAGTATGCTCTCTGGTCCTGCAGCTCGTTGGGGCACACCCTTGCTAGCCCAACCTAGTCCACCGATGGACAACTTTGTGGGGTTTTGTGAGTACATGCGGTTAATGTATGAAGACCCCATCAAGACCCAGACAGCTACCCGGCGTTTGAAGGCTCTGAGGCAAGGCCGACACCCCCTGCAGGGCTATATCAGCGAATTTCGGCTGCTTAGCCAGGATTCAGCCTGGAATGAGGCTACGCTCGTGGACGCTTTCCAGGATGGGTTGTCGGAGGAGATGCTGGATGAGCTGGCCCGTGTTGATATTCCCACGGACCTTACTGGGCTTATTCATCTCTGTCTGCGGATCGATGCCTGGCTGCAGCAGCGAAGGAGTCACCGTGCCATCCCAGAGACCCGTACGGCTCCCGTTGTAAGTGTGACCCCGGTCCAGAGGGAGGAGCCAATGGAGTTAGGTGCTGCCAGACCTCGTCTATCGGTGGCAGAGATGAACAGGCGACATTCGGGGGGTTGTGTTTTTACTGTGGGGACCCTGGGCATTTGGCCGCTTTCTGCCCCAAGAAGCGACGAGGGGTGTCTGTGACGGAGCTTGTCCCGAGACTGCCATCGGCTCCCCTATCAGGAAACGGCCCATGCCCGACCTGAAAGGCCTTTTGGGTCGGGTGTCCTGCACCTCCAAGTCACACCCTTCTGATGCTGCCCACGGACCCCCAAAACATTTGATCTTGGAGGCGCGCCTGATTCTTCCTAAGTTGCCCAAGGGGATTCCTGTCCATACGTTGATTGACTCTGGGGCCACTACGAACTTTATAGATGCAGCATTCGTGGCTCAATGGGCGATTCCCCAATGCCCCGTGGATCCACCGATGTTAGTGGAGACCATTGATGGTCGAGTGCTTCGGTCTGGGCCAATTAAGGCTGCCACGCATCCGCTATGTATGGCCATCAGTACCCATGAGGAGGCCATCCAGTTTTATATCACCTCAGACCTGCATTTCCCTGTGGTCTTGGGAATGGCGTGGCTTCGAGCGCATGACCCACAGATTTATTGGTCACAGAACTTGGTCACCTTTCCAAGCTTGCAGTGTGTGGACCACGCCCGCCACATCTGTGCCGGTCAGGTAGAGGGGCCCATGGGGGTCTCCTTACCCTCTGAATTGGCGGATTATGCTGATGTGTTCATCGATACGGAGGCGGATCAATTGCCCCCACACAGGCCCTATGACTGCCCCATTGACTTAGTCCCTGATGCACCTCTCCCAGTGGGGGGTTTGTATTCCATGTCGGACCCTGAGTTGGCCGCATTGCGGGACTTTTTGGACAAGAATTTGGCCCGAGGTTTTATTCGGCCCTCGTCCTTGCCAGTGTCCGCACCTGTACTCTTCGTCAAGAAGATGTCCGGTGAATTGCGGCTGTGTTGTGATTATCGGAAATTGAATGCCATCACGGTGCGCAACTGATACCCGCTGCCCCTCATCCCCGAATTCTTGGGCCGGCTCTGTGAAGCAAAGATCTTCACAAAACTGGACTTGCGTGGAGCTTATAACCTTGTTAGAGTTCGGTCGGGTGATGAGTGGAAGACGGCGTTTGGTACTCGGTACGGGCACTTCGAGTACACGGTGATGCCATTTGGCCTAACGCCCCTGCCGTGTTCCAGCACTTTATGAACGATATTTTCCGGGACTTGTTAGATCAGTTCGTTGTGATATACCTGGACGACATCCTGATCTATTCCCCATCGCAAGAGGTGCATCATCAGCATCTTCGTCAGGTCCTGCAGCGGCTCCGAGAACATCAGCTATATGCTAAATTAGAGAAGTGCCAGTTCTACAAGATGACTATAGAGTTCTTGGGTCACTGTATTTCTCCTGAGGGCATCGCCATGGAGCCGAGTAAAGTTGAATCTTTGCAGAGTTGGCAATCCCCACGTCGTGTGAAGGATGTCCAGCGACTTCTTGGGTTCACCAACTATTACCGGACTTTCATCCCCGGGTTAGCGACTATGACAGCCCCCCTCACTCGGCTCCTGCAGAAAAAGACTCGGTTCCAGTGGGACGCTCCAGAACAATGGGCTTTCCAGGCTTTGAAGGAAGCCTTCATGAAGGAGCCCATCCTGAAGCATCCTGACCCGCAACGGCCATTTGTCGTGGAGGCGGATGCCTCCCACATTGCCACTGGGGCGGTGTTACTCCAGGCAACGATGCCCGGCGGTGCCCTCTTCCCTTGCACGTACTATTCACGGAAATTGAATCCGGTGGAGCACAACTATACCATCTGGGAGAAGGAGCTATTGGCCCTTAAAGTGGCATTCGAGGCCTGGAGGCATCATCTGGAAGGAGTGCGTCATCAAATCAAGGTTCGGACGGACCATAAGAATTTAGAAAGCCTGCAGACCACTCGGAAATTGAACCAATGCCAGATCCGGTGGTCTCTCTTCTTTGCGAGGTTCAATTTCCGGGTGACGTATGTACCCAGCGGTCACAATCAAAGAGCGGATGCTCTGTCCAGGAAGCCTGAATATTCCCGAGCAGAAGACAAGCTTCTGCCCAGGACAGTGCTCCCTATCGAGTCTTTTGCTGCGGTGCAGGAGCCGATAGATGTACGGGCTTGGATTTGGGAGGCCCAGCAGCAGGATGGTTGAGTGGCTCAGCGAAAGAAGGAGGTGGGGCCCAATTCCCCATGGACAGTCACGGATGGACTCCTCCACTATCGTGATCGGCTCTATGTTCCTGGGGGCCTGCTCAGGGGACTCAGCCTCAGCCAGTGTCATGAAAATCTGGCAGCGGGGCACTTTGGCCTGTTCAAGACCCTGAACTTGGTCTCCCGTACCTTCTGGTGGCCCCGAATCCGACACGACGTTCAGACCTACATCTCCTCTTGTATTTCATGTAGGCAGGCCAAGTCGGCAACAGGGGCCCCACCCGGACTACTGCAGCCCTTGCCGACACCCAAACGACCCTGGGGGGCTGTGTCCATGGACTTTCTGACGGACTTACCCCGTCTTCTGGATTCACGATGGTGTTTGTGGTGGTGGACATGCTGACCAAGATGGCGCATTTCATCCCATGCCGTGGCTTGCCGTCTGCCCGCGCCACCGGTCGCATGTTTATCCAGCAGGTGTTTCGGCTACATGGTCTTCCTGATAGGGTCGTGTCTGATAGGGGGGCCCAGTTCACAGCCGGTTTCTGGCAGGGTTTGATGCAGGCGTTAGACGTCAAGATCTGCCTCTCGTCCACACATCATCCCCAAACTGACGGAGGGACTGAGAAGGTCATCAGATTCCTGGAGCAATATCTGCACTGCTATATTAATCAGCAGCAGAACAATTGGGTGGACTATTTGGCGGTGGAGGTGTGCTGAGTTCAATAACTCTCAGCACACCTCCACGCAGATGACACCATTCTTAGCCAATGTGGGCTATCACCCTCGGTTTTTCCCTCTTTCCCCACTAGATGCACCGGGACCACCAGCAAATGACTACCTGGCAGAGTTACAGGCGATCCATCGATTGGTACAGCGACAGTTGGAGAAGGCCAAGGCTGACTACAAAAGGTTTGCTGATCGGTCGAGGCGGGATACGCCTCCATTATCGGTG
This sequence comes from Protobothrops mucrosquamatus, assembly GCF_001527695.2. Taxonomy (NCBI): domain Eukaryota; kingdom Metazoa; phylum Chordata; class Lepidosauria; order Squamata; family Viperidae; genus Protobothrops; species Protobothrops mucrosquamatus. The sequence continues at coordinate 53,383 of NW_015386307.1, forward strand.
GGAGATCGGGTATGGCTGTCCACCAGGAACCTACCGTCAACCCGGCCAGTCAAGAAATTAGACCACCGATATGTAGGACCATTCCCCATCGAGGCTGTCATCAATCCAGTCGCCTATCGCTTAACTCTGCCACGTTCTATGCGGGTACATCTGGTCTTTCACCACTCTCTGTTGGTCCCTGAGCAACCGGCGTGTCCACTCCACCGAGCCGAACCTCCCCCACCAGAACAACATGATGGAGACAGTGCTCCTGAGTATGAGGTTGGCAGCATTCGGGACTCCCATTGGGTGAAAGGTCGCTTCCAGTATCTGATTGAATGGAAAGGTTACGGACTGGAGGAGTTCACCTGGGAGGATGTGATCACCATTCATACTCCTGCTTTGGTGACCGCCTTTCATGACCAATTCCCATCCCGACCGCATCTGGATTGGCAGACCGGGGGGAAGGGCCCTGCGGTGTGGGATAGTGTTGTGATTCCATGCCAGCCTGTGTTCCCAACAGCTGAGTCTGAGGAATCTGAGGAGGAGGTGGAGGAGGCCTTTGAGGGGCCGTCAGGGTCAGAGGGAGGCTCTGATGAATTACAGGACTCACGGCTTGATGAAGAGACCAACACATAGTTTCTGGCTTATCAGAGAGAGTTGACTATAAGGAAATGGGTTGGTATGGAAAGGGGATAAATTATATGTCCCAGACTGCCTGTGACTACAAGTCCTGCAACACAGCCACAATGCTAAGCAAGTGGGCCACTTTGGTTTCCTGAAGATGCTGCATCTCACCAATTGTCAATTCTGGTGGCCAAAGATGAAGAAAGACATTGAGGACTATGTGAGGAGCTGTGCTGTTCTTTGCGGCCAGCAAGAGACTACTAAGGAAGAGTCCAAGACTGTTTCAGCAAGTGGCTGAGCTGACCTGACCCTGGGAGGAGATAGCTATGACTTTATAGTGGAGCTACCAGAGAGTAGGGGAAGTACTGTGATTTAGACTGTGATAGACCTATTTTTCAAGCAAGCCCACTTCATTGCATGTGCTGGACTCCCCTCAGCCCAAAAGCTAGTGAAGATGTTTTTGCAACACATCTACCGGCTTCATGGAGCACCTAAGTGCATCATTTCAGATCATGGGGTTCAATTTACTACTAAGCTCTGGAGGGAGTTTGTAAGGATGATTGGGTCCTCCCAGCAGCTCAGTTCTGCTTTCCATCTGAGTACAAATGGATCTGCAGAATGAGCTAATGCAATATTGGAGCAATACCTGCATAGCTATGTCAACTACCAGCAAACAAATTGGGCAGAGCTTTTGCTGTTTGTAGATAACAATGCAGTACACAGCAGCACTGGTTTCACTCCATTTAAGTTAACCACAGGAGTAGAATTTGTGCCAATACCAGAGTGCCCACAGGAGCCTCCCTCCTCAGGCACCCTAAGCAACTGGGTGGGTTTGTTCCAACTGGTGTGGAGTGATGCAAAAAAGGGCTTTAAATAAGGCAGCCAAAAGTCAGAAAAAGCAGGCAGATAAAAAATGAGCTCCCCAGGAGATGTTCCATGTAGGAGATAAAGTGTATATGTCTACTAAGTATCTTAAGTTGAGACAAACTTGCAAGAAGTTAGGGCTGAAGTACATAGGTCCTTTCCCCATTGTAAAAGTCATTAACCCAGTGACAGTAGAACTAAGATTACCAAGGTTGTTGGGTAAAGTGCACCGAGTATTCCATTGCAGCTTATGGAAGTCATACAGGGGATCTATGATGAGACCAGTAGGGAAGTCAGCCCCAGCTTCAATAATGGTAGAAGGGGAAATGCAATATGAGATTAAGCAAATCCTTGATTCTAGAATCCACAAAGGGAAGTTGCAGTACTTAATTCAATGGGAGGGTTATCAAATATCAGAAGCTAGATGGGTAAAAGCCCAGCACATAAAAATGGATCATTTGGTAAAACAATTCCACACTAAGTACCCCCAGAAGCCAGAACCAGTACAAGGGAAAAATTAATAAGCAACAGTTTTTTCTCATAACAATTGCTCGAAGATTAATTGGACAATATGACCTGAACTATCAGAGAGAGGAGGGAAAGTTTTACTCTTTTAATTATCTGTTTCCCATCATATTTTCAGAGCTAGCTTTTCTTTGAACTTGCTGGTGTGATATGCCTAATAAAGTTTACATTGTCTCTGGTGTTTTGCTTCATTGGGCTTTTCAGCCAGAACTTGACAATTACCATATTTGTAAATCTTTGGCTGACTTGTCCCAATGGCAAATGGAGCACCCAATGTTTGACCCAGATTATAAACTATATGAGCCACATAATTAAAGCATATGTACACAAGAACACACCTAAAGATATACCAGAGTATGAAATTAGTGCTATCTGAAGGAATATACAATGTTTGCTTCAGGCTAAACAAATCGATAAATAGATTTATTAATTTTTACTACTTTCAATCCAGCTTCTTAAGCTAATCATCTTCCTGGTTTATTTGCATTTTCAAAAAAAAGGTTTGTTTTGCTCTTTTTATTTGCTGTGCCAATTTTTCTGAATCCAACAGATTTAATTTGTGTTTTATTGTTTCCATTTCTCTTTTCAGAATCTTCTTTTGCAGGTTTATTTGCAGTTCTGATTCTAGTTTTTCAAATTTTTCTTTGAATAGTATATATTGCTGTCTTTTCTGGGTTTTTTTTTTTTGCCATGTATGTTATAGCTATACCTCTAAAGCAGTGGTGGCGAACCTATGGCATGGGTGCCAGAGGCGGCACTCGGAGCCCTCTCTGTGGGCACACACACCGTCTCCCCAGCCCTGCCTCCTCCCACGGCCCCCTCCTCACCAGCAGCCCCCCCGGAGGAGAGTCACCCCTGGGCACGGCCAACACGAAACAGCGCAGCCAAGGACATAGTAGCCAGGCAGCAGGGACAAGACTCTGCTCTTGCACCCCCGTCGCGTGCAGATGATGCTGCGGGGCATGGGCGGAGGGCGTGGCTGCCATGGCGCTGCTGGGCTGCCTGGGTGATCTGTGGTGGGTCATGGAGGTGGTGGGTGGCCCACTGGGCAGGGTGGAGCAGGGACGGGGGTGGGGACAGTTTTTGGACACTCAGTCTCTAAAAGGTTCGCCATCACTGGAATAGGTGATACCTGGCTCAACAGTAGTAAATGTGAGAGGGATATAGGTGCCCTTCTGAGCCACCACATAAGTATAGCCAACAATGTGCTGCAGCTGCCAAAAAAGCCAATTCATGTCTAGGATGCACCCAAGAGAGATAGCATCAAGACAGCAAGAAGTGATCATACTACTTTACACTGCACTAGTGAGACCATACTTGAAATACTGTGCCCAGTTCTGGCCATCTCAATACAAAAAAGATGTTGAAATCCTAGAAATTGTGCAGAGAAGAGTAGAAAAAAGGGTCTGGAGGCTAAATTGTATGACAAACAATTGAGGGGCCTAGCCATGTTTAGACTATCAGAAAGAAGGGTTGTGGGTGGAGGGAGAGACATGACAATTGTCTTTTAAGATGGGATTGACCTATTCTCTAGGGCAATGATGGCGAACCTTTTAGAGACTGAGTGCCCAAACCGCAATCCAAAACCCACTTATGCATCATCGAGTGCTGGGTGGGTGTGGCCCATTGGCTGGGTGTGGCCCATTGGCTGGGCATGGCCCATTGGTGGGTGTGGCCCATTGGTGGGCGTGGCCCATTGGCTGGGCATGGCTTCAGTGGTAACGCAGACTGGGTGGGACTAAAAAGTTCAATCAATCAATTCCAACTTTGCAATCTCCAGTCTGGAGATTGCAAAGTTTCGTATCTTGCTGAAATGGCAAAGATTTCGGCTTATCTGAAGAATCATTCAAATGAACAATTTTTATCAATATCCTCTTCTACCTAACAAATATAAGTTTTCTTCGTATCTCACCATCTTATATTGAATCCAAAAATCTAAAAAAAATAAAACAAATAAGAAAGATAGAAAAATACATCTAATTCTATAAAACTGGAGTTAGAGATATTAGTATTTGTTTACTTATATATGAATATTATCCTGGGATTAGGTTTGGGAAGTCCGGGGTGGGGGGTGGGGTTTTTTAACTTGTTACTGTGTTTATTATGCTTACGATTGTCTTTTTATGATGGAAAATAATAAAATTTCTTTGGAAAAAAAAATCAATTCCAACTTTGCAAGATCTTTTTTTTCCTGCAAGAAGTTAAAATTGATTGATTGAACCTTTTTTTTTTTTGCACACGGCGGTGGAAGCCTAAAGCGAAAAGGTTTTATAAAACCCAGCTGAAGGCCTAGGACTGGGGCGATGGCGTGCGTGCCCACAGAGAGGGCTCTGAGTGCCACCTCTGGCACCCATGCCATAGGTTCTCCACCACTGCTCTAGGGCACCAAAAGGCAAGACAAGAAGCAATGGGTGAAAACTTGTCACAGACAGATGCAACTAGAAGTAAGGACATTTTTCTGATGGTAAAAGCAATTAATCAATAAAATAGTTTGCCTCCTGGGTTGTGGGTGCTCCAGTTCATAGAATCATAGGTCTGGAACTCACATCAGAAGTCTTCTAGTCCAGCCTCAAGACAGGAGCTTTATACCAGTCAAATGGTTGTCAAGTCTATTTTTGAAAACCTCCCCAAATCACTTCCACAGCCATGCTATGTGGAAATAGAAGGTAGTCAACCTTGGATCTTGTGCATGTAAGTTAAATGCTGTAATACCTAGCTATGCTTCCTCCTTACTTGTCTATCTATCTATTCATCTATGATATTTATACCAACCATAATCAATCAGAACCAATTCTAATTGTTTCTTTATGTTCTGAATAAAACAAAACAAAACAAAAATGCCATAAAACTATAATACAGAATATTAATTAACCATGAATGCATCATCATTTGCCAAAAGCCCTCCAGAATACTGTTGTTTTTAATTGCTTTCAGAAAGGTACTAATGTGGTAACCAACCTGATTTCTAATGAGAGATTATAATATAGGCATTACTACTGAAAATAATTGTTACTATAAGAAATGCTTTAAATTACCCCTAAAGGGATATTTTATATCTTTACTATACATTTCTTCATGACAATATATTACTAAATGGAACTATCACCTTAAAGTCTGTGAAATGTTATCCAAAAGACAATAACATTGTAAACATTTTGTTCTGACAGTGAGAAAAATTAATTGGTGAAACAACTTATGTCCAGAAGTTGTGGGTGCTCCATCAATGGAGACTTTTAAAAGATATTGCACAGTCATTTTTCCGGAATGGTATAGAATCTCCTACTAGAAGACCTCCAAGGTCTTGGTTAATTATCTTTAAATAATACTTTGAAAACAAATAAGAGCCTATGGAACTTTTGGAAGAAGAACTGCAGAAGGTTTTGAGTGATTTATCCTCAGTCAAGGAGATCTGTTTTTCCTCTAGCTACAAAATCCTCTCTTCCTAAATATCTATCTGCTCACATTCAAATTTGCTGAAACAGCAGCAAAGCTTGAAAGCATAGCTTTATATATGTCAATTCAGAAGTTACCCCAACTGAATAAAGGGGGATCTTTACTCAGGTATGAAATCCAACGCTATCTTTTCCTGCTTGACTTTGTAAACATTTAAAATTACTTTTAAAGAAAAAAAACAGAATTCAACAAAGTAGAAAGGATTTTGTTAAGTTCCAGCTTAAGCAGTTCTTCAAAGCACAAATGTCAATTTACCTAAGATATAAATGAGTATAATTCAGCAAGTTCTGTTGAAGTTGACTTCCTGAATTTATTGACAAATATGTACAACTGAATCACAAATTTCAGGGCATCTGTCTAACCCAGAATCAGAAACCAAGATAGAGTAAAATTTCCAGGGCTGTAAAGAAAGTCACTAGCAATAAAGTCCTGTAAGGTCCCAGTCCCTTACTTGAACCTGAGATATCATATCCATCTAATCAGATAACCCAAGTGGACACTTCTTAATCAAGCAGCACTTTATTTGATCAAGTTAAGCAGCTGGGTGGCCAACAATCTGGAATGCTGCCTGAGTTATGTCCAGAAGTGCCACACCTTAGAACAGGCATGTCAAACTCGCGACGTCACGTGACGTCGCACAACATATCGGGCCAGTTTTGCCATTGCCGGCAATGGGGTGGGCGCAGCTTCCAGGTGACGCGTCCGGCCTGCAGGCCAGCAGTTTGACACCCCTGCCTTAGAAAGTTTGTAACATTGCTTTATAAACTTTGTTAGCCGATGAAATTCAGACAACAGAGCCATTACATCATAAAGAAGACATCAATCATTCTTGTACACTCCCTTATTCCCTACTTCAGTACATCCCATCCATGTACATGATTCTCATGCTTGCATAAGATTTCCCTGGTGTAAAAGCCGATTACAAAAAGAAAAAAAGCAACAGTTAGACTAAATAATTTTCCTTTGTTCCAGAACCCTTCAGTCCGACAATCTTTAAAAACAAAAAATTTTCCACTATTAGGCTTAAAGTATACTCCTAAAGATATAGAACAAACTAATATAACTATACCAAGGCAGGAATTAAATAAATTCCGATTTTAAATCTGATCAGCCACACACCACCCACACACATATATAAACTTCTGTAAAATACAACACATCAGGAAATTCTGATACTTCAAACAGTTGAATCTTGCTCTGTTCTCAATAAGCTAGGTTTTTTTTAATGGGTCATGGTTTAGGAAGGCATTCATTGTTAGCAAGGGGCAAGAGATCCTCCAGTGTAAGATTATCTACAGTAGTTTTTAGACACCAATAAAATCAAACTAATAACAACTCTGGATTTTTACATCAATTTATTTAGATCTACATGTTTCACTAACAATGAAGGCTGGAACAAAATTTATTTTTTAATTGATTCAATTTATACTACTGCCCATCTCACGTATATGAGATGTGAACTCTATAATTCACAGTAGTAAAATGATATCAGGCTGATATCATTGTTTTGCCTGATATCATTTTACTACTGTGAATTATAGAGTTTTCCAGAGAGGTAAAAAGTTTTTGCAAAATTTCCCCCCCAAGTATGGATCTAGTTGTTTATATCTCAGGTGAAAAATATGGGTTGATTTGTTTGATGATCCAGTTGAATACTTTCTTGACTAAGAAGTGAAGAATAGTCTGATGTAATTCTTTAAGAGTTAAGAATTATACTGAATTTTATTATATGCTGTACTATATTATTTACAAATAATTACCGATTGTATTGTAACATTTGCAAACTGAAATAGTATGATTCTGCCATCTACTGGATAAAAAGTGTATTTGTTTGATTTGTGTTCTGTATTTAATGTTAATATTCTGCAACTCAATTTTGTCTAGTGTATAAACACTAGATCATTTTGGGCTTAAATAAATTCAGTGATTCCAAGGATTTTAAACATTAACATTCAACTGAAACCAAAATTTTTCTTCCCTGGTGTGATGGATAAACAGAAAAGGGCCATGGAATTCTATTTTCATATAGGATAATCATCATAAGATTATTTTATGAGCAAGGATGCCAATACAATGGAGGAATGGTTAGTGAAAATAGCAGAATTTGCTGAAATACCTAAATTGACCTGTTTGATAAGATAAAATACAATACCTACGTTTATTAATAACTGGAAACCTCTTATAGACTTTTTGTGTAAAAAAGAAAAAATAATGATTTGTGATTTTGATTATTACACAGGTTGGATTATAGGGGAAAAATCATGATGTAACTTTAGGAAGACAGGTTAAAATATAATTGCATTTATAATTGCTTTGGACAAGATTGGAATCCATTTATATCTTTTTATACCTTTTTCTTCTATTTTTCTTATACTTTCTTTTTGCATTTTTAGCCTTTTTTCCTTCTCTTTCTTTTTCTTTTTTATTCTATTTTAGTTTGTATTAGTTCTTCTTATTCTTGTGAAAAATTTCAATGTGACTCATGTGTCTCAAACCATACATGAACAAGACAAGAGAATCTGGAATTGATGGAATGCTACTACCACAGCAGACTTAATCAGAGTGAATATATGAAATGTATGAGGGAACAGAAGTCTCACATCTACACTAATAAAAAACAGTTACTTACCCAAAGCTTCAATATAATAAAGAAGAAGCTCTTCTCACACATAGAGATAGACCAACTACACTTTACATCCCAGTCTTTGTTTATAGTGCCTTGGTAAGATCACATTTGGAATACTGAATCCAGTTTTGGTCACCATAATATAAAAAAAGATGTTGAGACTCTGTAAAGAGTACGAAAAAGAGCAATAAGGATGATCAGGGGACTGGAGGCTAAAATATATGAAGAACAGTTGCAGGAATTGGGTATGTCTAGTCTAGTTGTGAGATGTAAAAACCCCAAATTTTGATACTCACAATACGAAGACAAGTCTGGTTAACAAAACAAAGGTTTATTGGAGAATAACATAAAAAGAATAAAAAGGAAAGAGAAGGAAAAAGAAGAAAAAAGAGGTGTTTGCAAACGCGGCCTCCCGGATCCTTCCCAATGGATTGGGTTCCAGGAGAGCAACAAACAGTTTCCAAGCTTTGCATTTTATACTTTTCACAATGCACGTCACATCTAAGAATCTCTTTCATCTTTATAGATGTACTTTGAAGTTGTACTTAACTCTTCCGTCCATCTGCTGTTATCTTGTTTATTTGTAATTTTCACCTTGGGTCAAAATCCCCCTTTTTGATATTCCACTTAAAGCGTAAGTACCTGTCTCCGGAGGAATTTTAGGCAGTAAACATTGAACAAACCTTCTCACACATTTGGCAGTGCATTGCTATATTTGCATTACAGTGTTACATTTGTACTAAAGAGACAGTTTCATATAATGGCATTACATTTCTACAATTATTTCTACAATTATTAAAAGAATAACTTTTATTTCCTTCATAGTGAACAGGTATAATAGCAATATTCCAATATTTGAGAGGGCTGCTACAAAGAAGAGGGGGTCAACCTATTTTCCAAAGCACCAGAAGGCAAGACAAGAAGCAATGGATGGAAACGGAACAAAGAGAGAAGCAGCCTAGAACTAAGAAGAAATTTTCTGACAGTAAGAACAATAGTTTGTCTTCAGAAATTATAGATGCTGCAACATTTGAGGCTTTTAAGAAGAGACTGAACAGCCATTTGTCTAAAATGGTATATGGTCTCCTGCTTGAGATGGGGATTGGATTAGAAGACCTCCAAGATCCCTTCCAACTTTGTTACTTTGTTCTGTTCTATACTGTTCTGTTCATCCCAGACTCAAGATGTAAAAGAACAATTGGATGTGTAGCTACTACCTGAAGCTGAACATCAATATCACCCTCTCGGTTATAAGGTACACCTTCTGATGTGAGGCATAAAATTGTGGATAAACTAGTGTGGGAAGTCAGAGCCCCAGAGAAGGAAATATTAAAAAGGCAGGAAAATATATTTTTCACCAAAAGGATTTTTAACAGCATTTTTTGAAAAGCAGAAACCAAACCTGGCCTCATCTCTTTGCCCCAGGCAGGAGCCAGCCCTATACAGATGCAGATGTGGGACCATCAGGAAGGTTGGAGCCAGGGAGCTCAAGACAAAAGAAACTCTTAAGAGTCATTAGCCCCATCCCCTCCCTTCGTCCTCTACTGAAAACCCTGTATTATCCTGATTGGTAATGGTAGTTCATTATGGTCTCTCCGTGTGGACCCGAGTCCAGTCTTATGCACTGTGTCCTTTATGCCTCAAAGTTCATGCCACAGGAACAGGAAGACTTCCAAACAAAAAGCTAGAGAGGGTATAAAAAGCTACTGGCCATGTGCTCAGTCTCTTTCTTCTCTCCTCTGCTCTTTCCTGAAGAACCATCTTTCTGCTTTTGCAATAAACTGTAACCATCTTCCCAAAGCAGTCGCCATGTTGCTTATTTAATAATAATAATAATGATAATATTCCCAGCTTGGATGAACCAGGATGAAGACTTACTTCTGACCCTAGCTATAGTTAACCCACAAGACTTATTACCAAGGCTCAGTGGAGATAAATCATCTACATTCTAGTATGGTAGAAGATGCCAGTAGAGCCCTTATGATAATCCCCAGTACCATGATAACCCAAACTAAGGAACCAGTACAGCAGGCCCCAATTTTTGTGGTTTGGCAGCCTAGTTGGGGAGGAAGAGGGGAACTGGGCAACATGAGTAATGGCCTGGTGTACATGTGCACACACAGCTTGATTTGCACGAGCAGTGGCCTGATGCACATGGGCATGCAGCTTGACTCAGGTGAGTGCTGGGCCAGCATATGCATTTGTGCACATGCACCGGTCCGCTACTCACACAACTTGAGCTGTGCAGGTGCACATGTGTGCCAGCCAGCCACTCACGCAGCCCAGTTCTGAATAGGCCACAGTCTGGTAGTGGACTGTGGCCTGGGGGTTGGGGACCCCTGAACTAGTGTACACTTCAGCCACTTGGCTTCATGATAAAGAAGAATAGCAGTACATACTCCAACACCCTCCCCAAAAATGAAGTTAGAGGCTAAGATAAAGGCAACTTGGAGAGAGATTAATCAACTGTGGAATTATAGAAAAATGTGAAGATTAGGGATAAAACTCAGCTATTGAAAAAAAAAATAGGCCCATCCGAAGCCCAGAGACTGGCCAGCAGACTAAGGAGTTTAGAGAAGCAGAGGCCAAAAAGATAAATATCCTATCTCCAAAGAACCATGTAAGGGATACTCTAAACTGCAATGCAGTTACACAGTAAAAGCAGAGCCACTGACAGCAGAAACTGAACTGACTTGGAAGAACATATGGGAGAAAGAAATACACATAATACTAGTGCAAAGTGGTTACAGGATCTGATAACAGACCATAGCAATTTCCCAGAATAGGAACCGGTCAGTATCACAGCAACAGACATCCGATAATGGTCCAAGAACTTGAAGAGCTGGACTGCATCTGGCTCAGAGTGATCCACACCTACTGGCTAAAGAAATTAACAGCAATGTATGAATGCCTAGCAGCACAGATGAACCAGCTGCTAGCAGCAGACTTCCACCCAGACTGGCTAGCCTAAGAAAGGCCTGTACTGATCATGAAAGACCTCCACAAGGGAATAGCACCAGCCAAATACTGGTCAATAACCTGCCTCCCCACAACATGGCATGTCCTATCAGGCATTATAGCCACTAAGCTATAGGGCCATATAAGTACAGTACATGAACATAGCTCAGAAGAGCATTGGGAACAACATCAGAGTTCAAAGCACCACTTGTTTATAAATAAAATAGTCACCCAATACTCAAGCTTTAAACAGATCAATATGAATACAACTTGGACTGACTATGCAGTGATGACGAATCTTTTAGAGACCGGGTGCCCAAACTGCAACCTGAACCCCACTTATTTATCTTTGGGTGCAGGGTGGGTGTGGCCACTAGATGGGCGTGACCACTGGGTGGGCATGGCTGCAGTGGTCATGGCAGACTGGGTGGGTATGGCCATCTCGATGTTGCTTGTGGGGAGGGATGCCTGTGGGAGCCAGGAAGGGTTGGGGGAGATCCAGGGAGTCTCTGGTGGGTGGGATGGTGGGCAGGAGGCTCGCCTTTGGGGTGAGGTGAGGCAAGGCAGGGAGCAGGGCAGGGGTGCCATTGCCACAGGGCAGGGCAAGGCAAGGCAGGAGCTGGGGTGGCTGCTGCCTGACACTGCACACAGCGAGCGCATGGGGGCCAATAGTGTCCATCAGCAGCCACAGCCATGATGTTAACAGCGCTATGAAGGCTACCACCAGTGGCTTAATAAAATAACCAAACACCTTCATGGGATTAAAAATGGAGGGAATGCAAGTATGAGAAAAGCTACGGTCCAAAGAATTTCACCCTCCCCTCCCCCCACCTTTATTTAAAAGGCAGCTCTCGTCCACTCCCAAAGCTCCGGGTGTGGCAAAGCCTCGGCCACTCACCTTGGGGCAGGGTCTGGACAACTTTCTGATTAAGCGTTGATTCGGAGGTGCACAGGTCATGTTTTCGGGGGGAAGGGTGGGGTTTTTGTGGGGTTGTTACTTTAAAACGGGGAACACCCATCTTAGTTACTGTTAGCAGGAAAGGCTTTGTCTGACATGTGGCAAGATGGTAAGTTCAAGGAGACCGACATATTCCATTCAGCCATGGGTTGGCTTTTCAGTGATACATACAACTCTTGTATTTTTAAAAATGGTTTAAAGGTCCGGGGGAAAAAACACAGTGAGAAGCACCCTGCCGCCAGCCACTACTTCCCCCCCGACTGAGCGCTCCATTGCCGCCGCCGCCCTGACCCAACCCTCACACAGAGAACACTGCTACCGCTGCCCCACCCCTGCACGGAGAACCCTGCTACTGCCATCCCAACCCAATCCTCGCAGAGTGCTCTACTCCTGCCACCCCGCCCCAACCCTCGCACGGAGCATCCTTCTCCCACCACCCCACCCCCTGCATGGAGCGCCCTGCTCCCACTGCCCCATCCCAACCCTCGCTGAGCACCCTGCTCCTGCCGCCCCGACCCAACCCTCGCACAGAGCATCCTGCTCCCACCACACTGACCTAACCCTCACAGAATGCCCTGTTTCTGCCACCCCACCCCAACCCTCATAGAGCACCCTGCTCCTGCTGCTCTGACCCAACCCGCACAGAGTGCCCTGGTCCCGCTGCCCTGACCCAATCCTCGCAGAGCACCCTGCTCCCACTGCCCCGACCCAACCCTCACAGAGTGACCTGCTCCTGCAACCCCGACCCAACCCTCAAACAGAGCATCTTGCTCCCGCTGCCCCGACCCAACCCTTGCAGAGCACCCTGCTCCTGCCACCCTGACCCAACCCTCGCAGAGCACCCTGCTCCCGCTGCCCTGACCACTCTCACAGAGCACCCTGCTTCCGCCACCTTGATCCAACTCTCGAACGGAGCATCCTGCTCCCGCCGCCCTGACACAACCCTCACATGGAGTGTCCGTCTCCCACCACTTCCCCCATCCCCATATGGCACCTTCTTTCAGCTCTGATGCGCCCCCCCATCACTTTTTCCACCACTGTGTGGGACTAAAAATAAAGTTCAATCAATCAATTCCAACTTTGCAAGATCTTTTTCTTTCCCGCGAGAAGTTGAAATTGATTGATTGGTTGAACTTTTTTTTTTGCACATGGCGGTGAAGGCCTAAAGCAAAAAGGTTTTATAAAACCCAGCTTAAAAAGCCACTTGCCCGGGGAGATTTTGATGCAGATTGCTCATTCATGGGACTAAAGGCCTAGGACTGGGGCAACGGCGCACATGCCCACAGAGAGAGATAGATAGATAGATAGATAATTTAATTTGTATACCGCCCTTCTCCCATAGGACTCAGGGCGGTTCACAGCATATTAAAAACAAATAATATACACACAATACAAAAAATGCAAAATACAAAAATACAGAAATACAAAAAATAAACCCCGATAAAAGCCGAATTAAAACCAAATATTACCAGCTGTGTTTCCAATT
>NW_015386307.1:70304-71795 GCF_001527695.2 Protobothrops mucrosquamatus
CCGAGGCTGCCGAGGCCGCCGAGAATGGAAAGGCCGAGGCTGCCGGAGATGGGAAGGCCGAGCAAGCCGAGCAAGCCGAGCAAGCCGAACAAGCAGGCGACAGACGGCTGACCCCTCACGCTCCCGGGAAACTCACCAGGGAGGTCGACCTGGGGACAGATAGGTCTTCTGAATCTTCGGGGGTCTCCAAGGCCCCCCCTCTGCCCATCTTCGGCTCCACTACAGCGGAGCTACGAGACAGGCGTCCGCCATCTTTCGGGCATCCACCTGTCATGGGGACATTGAGATGTCATTCAGATTGGAGAGAGGTAATTGAATGGTAGTCAAGAGAGGGAATTAAAACTGATGGGATGAAACCAGCGGGCCACATAGCTGGCATACAGACAAGTTACAAATAACATGATATTCCACCCTCACAGAGGAACCATGATAAACAGGCAAGGAAGACAGCAGCATCCAAGTACAGGTAGTCGACTGACAGCCAAATATGAACCCAAAATTTCTGTTGCTAAGTGAGACATTTGTTAAATGAATTTTGCCCCATTTTACAATTTCTCTTCCACAGTTGTTAAGTAAATCATTGCAATTGTTAAGTTAGTAACACAGTTGTTAAATGAATTTGGCTTCCCTATTGACTTTGCTTGTCAGAAGGTTGCAAAAGAGGATCACATGACCCTGGGACACTGAAAACCATCATAAATATGAACCAGTTGCCAAGGATTTGGGTTTTGATCACATGAGCATGGGAATATTGCAATGGTTGTACATGTGAAAAACACTTAGAAGTCACTTTTTCCAGTGCCATTGTGCTTTTGAAAAATCATTAAATGAACTATTGTAAGTCAAGGACTGTATCATCCAATACTGAAGAGCCAGTTCAATGAGAAGAACAAATTCCATGCCATCAACTTGTGCCCTGCAGTCATCAGATAACCTGCCAATATAGTGGGCTGGCCAAAGAAGGACATGGAAGTTGCCAATATGAAGACCTGGAAAGCTCCTCACAATGTATGGAGGCTTCCATTCCAAACCCAACACCCAGAGACACTAGTTGAAAACAAGGCAGGCAGGGTATTGTGAGTGTCAAGACCACTGCCCTCGACAAAACCAAAGCATCCAGGAATATCTCAGTAAGGTGGCAATGTAAGGAACCACTTCAATCCACATCTTAAGAAAGCAGAACTCTTGGAAACAATCTTTTCCAACAGGAACTTTTATTAAGAGAAATTGATAGTAGGCATAATAGACAGGATCTGAGGGATTTCCTTACAAATTGATGTTTGTTTGTTTTGTTTTTTTTTTCCAACAAAATTTTTATTGGTTTTATTTTACATGGTGGCAAGGCCATCAATTAATCAAAACAAAATCATATTTATACAATTCAAATTATTTCAATATAATTAACTCAGTTATACATATAACTAATCTATTATTATTTTAATATATCCTACTTCCCCTTAAGTCAATACTAGTAACTCTATTCCTATACTC
>NW_015386307.1:72990-88113 GCF_001527695.2 Protobothrops mucrosquamatus
AACTTTAAGCCAAGGGGTAACAATCTCCCTTTCATTCAGCGCTGCAGGAAAGTGAAAGTTAAAAAAGAAAGTCAATCTCATCTATAAAAAACCGGCAAACCGCAGCCATTTTTTTTCCTCATTTCAGCTTAACTTTAAAGAAGATGTTAATAAATTGAGTTAAAGTCTTAAGTTGCTCAAGTCCAGTTTCCCCTGGTCACAAATTGATGTTTTAAAGTGTCCCTAAGCAGCCCCCACCCCGCAGTTCTTCCAGGCGATTCAGATGGGCAGATTTCTAGGTGTTAAATCCAGGAAAGATACCATCAATCCAGTTCCGTTGTACACGATCATTCAACAGCTCCTCACACCTTATTTTGATGACAGATAAATAAACCAGATTCCAGAGGCTATATCTTTTTACCCCCCTTTCCCTAGCTGGCCGGTAAGGAGGAGACGTTCAGAGGGGCATAGGATAAAAGGCTAATGTGCTAACCATTGTGATGGTTAGCAGACCCGAGGCGAATAAACAAAGGGTTACTTTGTAGTGAATAGAGCAGGGCTTTTCAACCAGTGGTACGGGTACTACCTGTGGTACATTGGCACCTGGCAGGTGGTACGCGGCCATCCTAAAAAAGTGGTAGCAGGGGAGGGGAATGAGCTGAACCAGTGGCAGCACCGCACAAGCCTGAGCGAGAGATGGCTGGAGCTGCAGGGCTGTCAGGGCTCAGCGGAATCGCCAGGATCTGCAATAGGCTCCAGCTGGAGCTCGGCGCTGATCCTGTTGCTTCTGCTGAGCCCAGAAGAAGCGCCAATCAGCTAGAATGTTGCAGCATCTCCAGGGTCTTGTGATTTACATTCAGATGCTTGGCAACTGATTCATATTTATGACGGTCATAGTGTCCCAGGGTCATGTGAAGTGACCAAAACCTGCTGCAACCACCCAGCAGACGGGGGGAATAAAAACCAAACACCCCCCACCCCATCCCTGCTGCCAGTCCTCAACAGAAATCCTCACAACAATGAAAACCTCGGACAGGAGGAAGAGCGCCACCAGGCGGGCAGGCAGGTGTCTTGCTTGGCTGTGCCTTGGGGGACACTTTTTTCAGTGCCATTGTAACTTCTAACAGTCACTAAGCAAACTGTTATAAGTCGAGGACTACCTGTACTTTATCACTTTTTCCCTTTTTTTTTTTTTTGATCATCACGTTTTTGACACCTTGCTGGGCAACTGCTGGTACTCGGATATTGCCATATCCTAAAAGTGGTACAATAGGTGAAAAGGTTGAAAAGCCCTGGAATAGAGGAAGTGAAAGTAATAAAACCCTCATGCATACTCCCCCTCCCCCTTAGGAGTATGGCAGGATTCAGGAGAAGGTAAGAATTGGTTTTAGATCAGAGGAGATAGATAGAAAGGAAATATAACTGGATCCTGACAGGCACTCAAAGATGAGCTACTGAGAGAATGCATGAGACAGTAGCAGAAACAGGAGAAGATAAAGTAGAAGAGGGGCCATTGCAAGACAGACTCCTGCATAGGATGTTCCTGAAGGAAGAACTAGAGAGGATGTAGAAAGTAAAGACTAAAATGGTCCAGTGGTGATAGGAGTACCTGGAACTGTGAATCCTAAGCTGGGTGTGTGGCCCCAACAGATGCCAGGAACAATATCGGAGTTCTCTGTCTAGATAGAAGAATGTTAGGAACCTTCAAATTCTCAGACAGAAATGTGTGTGTGTGTGTGTGTGTGTGTGTGAGAGAGAGAGAGAGAGAGAGAGAGAGACAGACAGACAGACAGACAGACAGACAGACAGACAGACAGACAGACAGACAGACAGACAGACAGTGACAAATCTGAATCCTCTTTTGGTATCAAAATAACATTTGCTTCTGTCCATGTATTTGGGAGTTTTGCCTCCTATAAAAGTTCATTACATACATCTTTCAATGGTAAACTTAATGTATCTTGTAAGCATTTATAAAACTCTTGCCGGGAGTCCATCTGGTCCCAGTGTTTTTTCATTTTTTTGTCTTTTTATTGCCTCTGTCAGTTCCATCATTGTTATTTTTTAATTTAACATAGTCTTGAAATTTTCTGGAAATTTTGGTAAATTATTTTCTTCCATATATTGAGTCATTTTCTCCCATGGAGTTTCTTCCTTAACATACAGTTTCTCATAGTATTTTTTAATTCTTTTTTATTGCTTCATTTTTAAATTGTAAACAGCCTTTTTCATCTACTAAATTGTTTATCAATTTTTCTCCTTCTGTTTTTTAAGTTTATAAGCTAACCATCTTCTTGATTTATTTGCATTTTCAAAAAAGTTTTGCTTTGCCCTTTTAATTTGCTGTGCCAGTTTTTCTGATTCTATTAAATTTAATTTATGTTTTATTATTTCCATTTGTCTTTTCAATATTTTCTTTTGTGGGTTCATTTGTAGTTCAAATTCTAATTTTTTAAATTCTTCTCTTAACAACTGACATTGTTGCCTCCTTTCTTTATTTTCCCCCCGCTATGTATGTTATTGCTACACCTCGAAAATGTGCTTTGGTTGTATCCTATACATTTTGTAATATTGTATCTTCTTTTTTGTTTTCTATGAAGAAAAATTCAATTTCTTTTGTTGCTAATTCTATAAATTCTTTCTCTTTTAATATAGATTGGTTCAAATTCCATCTCAATTTTTTCTGCATTCCTTTCCACACCATTTTTAAAGGATTATGATCTGCCCAAGTATCTAATTCTATTCCAATTTCCTGCATATTAACCCTTAATCCAGAGGTCATCCAAATCATATCAATTCTAGACCAAGATTTATGACTATTAGAATAAAATGTATATTGAGATTTTCCCGGGTTCGTTTCTCTCCAAATATCTATCTATCAAATGTCCTCTATCATGTTAAAAAAAGTCTTAGGTAATCTTTTTCTTCCTTGTTTCCCTGATTTACTGCTTTTGTAATCTAATGTCCCGTCTACTATTTTTCCCTGTTTTTATGAGGTGCAGCCCATCCCTTGTCAAGAGTCCTTCACGTACGAAATGCAGTCCATGATCCAGGAAACCAAAGTTTTCTTGGCTGTGCCAACCCTTTAGCCAATGGTTTATTTCTAGAATTCTTTTTTCCCTCAATGGGTGTTGGCCTTTTGTTGGGAGTATGGTTGAGAATACTACTTGTGCTCCTAACTTCTTAACTTTATTGCCTAGTTCTGTGGTGGCGAACCTATGGCACACGTGCCACAGGCGCCATGCAGAGCCGTTTCTGTGGGCATGCGTGCCATCGCCCCAGAGGGAGGCGGGGCCGGGCTGCTCCCCTCTCCCTCTCCATGTGCACCTGTGCTCTCGCTCTCTTTCTTTCTGCACTGGGAGTCAGGGAGCGGCTACAAGAGCTGGGCGGATCCAGGCTGGATGGTGGAGGCAGGGCTTTTTCTCTCATACAACACAGGCACCTTTTTTTGAATGGAAGCTGCCAGCGTGACTCCAGGTATGCCTGCAGAGCGATTTTGTGGACCGCCAGCAACCCGATCCAGGCTCCTATGACTGCTGAGCGATTTTGCACCCCCCCCCCCAGTCAATCCAAACTCCGGAGGCCTTTTCCAAGCCTCCGGAGCTCTGATCCATGGCCACAGAGTGATTTGGCAGTCCCCCAGCAGCCTGCTCCAGGCTCTGGAAGCCTTTTTGAAGCCTCTGGAGCTTGGATCCATGGCCATAGAGCAATTTTGCAGCCCCCCAGTGGCCCGGTCCAGGCTCCAGAGGCCTGTAAAAGGCCTCTGCCACATGGATCTATGACTGCTGAGCGATTTTGTACCCGCCCCCCCATGGCCGATCCAGGCTTTGGAGGCCTTTTTGAGGCCTCCGGAGCCTGGATTCATGGCCATGGAGCAATTTTGCAACCCCCCCAGTGGCCCGATCTGGGCCCCAGAGGCCTTTTCAAAGCGGTAGTGATGGGAGGGCGATCCGTATGGCAAGTGGGGGGCAAACGGTGGTGGAGGCAGGTTGATCTATGCAGTGGGTGGGGGGAAATGGCAGTGATGGCAGGGTGATCCATGCAGCGGGTGGGGGAGAAACCTGCCTTACTTGTTCCACGGCCGCTTTTGGCTGAGCCACATTGCAGCAGTATTGGGTACAATACGCAAGATGGATCGCCCAGCTGGCTGTTTGCTGCCTCTTGCCCAATGCCATTGCCATGAGGCTGTGGAACAAGCCAGGCGGATGTAAGGAACCTGGTCGGGGCGACGGGAGAAGGGTGCTCTGCAAGGGCAGCGGCATTGGGCAGGAAGTATTAGGCAGGAGGCCGCCTCATGTATTGCGCCCAATGCCGCTCCGACCCAACCCTTGCAGAGCACTTCTCCCGCCGCTCCAACCCAACCCTCACAGAGTGCCCTTCTCCTGCCGCTCTGACCCAATCCTCGCAGAGCACCCTTCTCCGGCTGCCCTGACCCAGTTCCTTACCTCTGCCCAGCTTCTTCCATGGCCTCATTGCAGTGGCATTGGGTGCAACGCGCGAGGTGGAAAATGGCTGCGGCCAGAGAGAAACAGCTGCACCACACTGAAACTGGCCCTTTGCCATCTCCTTCCCAGTGCTGCTGCCATGAGACCATGGAACAAGCCAGGCAGAGGTAACGAACCAGGTCGGGGCTCTGTGAGGGTTGGAGCGGAGCAGCGGAAGAAGGGCGCTCTGTGAGGGTTGGGTCGAGACAGCAGGAGAATGGCGCTCTGCAAAGGTTGGGGCAGACACATATGGGGCTGCTGCCTTGCTTTCCATGCCATGCCAGGGCTGGGCTGGACTGGGCACGGAGCCTCCATGCTGCTTCTTCCCCTGCAGATATCGAAAGCGCCCACCCCACCTACCCCATGTCCCGGGGTGGCTACTGCCGTCCCACGCTCTCCAGCCTGTTGCCGGCCAGCCAGACATGCTGAGCTCGGGCCCTAGGCAGATGGAGGATGCGTGCGGGGAGAGGTGCCTCCTGGCTCGGTAAGCTGCGGTCTGCCTGCAGAAGGAGGAGGAGGATGGAGGAGGAGGGCTGGCCCGGGAAGGGTGCAGCGGTGCCCACGGGGGAATCTGACCAGCCCCAGCCTGGAGGGGGAGAGGCTGGGGAGCCTGAAGGGAGGCATCACAGTGCATCCGGCTGGCCAGAGATGGGCTGGAGAGTGCCAGACAGTGGCAGCTGCCCCAGGACGAGTGGTAGGTGGGGTGGGCACTCCCAATGTCTGCAGGGGAAGAAATGGCAAGGAGGCGCTGCACCCAGTCCAGCCCAGCCCCGGCAAGGCACAGCACAGAAAGTGAGGCAGCAGCCCCATGTGCATCCCCGTGCACAAGTGTGCCCCCACCCTGCCAGGCAAGCGGAGCCACGGTATCTGTGGCAGAAGATCGCAGGCAGGCAGCCACGGCTCTCACTGCACTCCAGCCTCCATCTGCCCGAGACCCGAGCTCGGTGCCCGGCTGGCTAGCAACAGGCTGGAGAGCGCCGGAGAGCAGCAGCTGTCCCAGGACAAGTGGTAGGTGGGATGGGTGCTCCCAATGTCTGTGGGGGAAGAAGCAGTGAGGAGGTTCCGCACCCAGTCCAGCCCAGCCCCGGCATGGCATGGCAACCGAGGCAGCAGCCCCATGTGCATCCCCTGCCAGGCAAGTGGAGCCACGGCATCTGCGGCAGAAGAGCACAGGCGGGCAGCAGAAGGCATGAGGAGCCTGGATCCCAACACAGCCCCTCCCCACTCTCCTCTCCCCCTCAGAAGAGCTGCAGGGCTCAGGAGCCTCCCCTCATGTCTGCCCCCAGGAAGAAAACCATAGTGAGACACTCTTCTGTTTTAACTTTTTTTCCTTGTCACTTTTGGGAGTTTTCATCCTGCTTTCATGAGACGGCAGTGTTTGGGAGGGGGTGTAGCTGCCCCCTTCCCTCCCAAGCCTTCAGTTGAGCAAGACATTCTCCTGCCCACTATCCCACCTGCCAGAGACCCCCTAAATCTGCCCCAACCCTGCCCAGCCCCCACAGGCATCCCTCCCCAGGAGCATCATTGAGCTGGCCATGCCCACCCAGTCTGCTGTGACCACCGTAGCTACACCCACCCAGTGGGCCACGCTCACCCAGCAGGGCATGCCCACCCACTGAGGCATGCCCACCTGGCACCCAGCAATACATAAGTGGGTTTTGGGTTCAGTTAGGGCACTTGGTCTCTAGAAGGTTCGCCACCACTGTGGAGAAGGAGGAAAGGGTAGTAATCTGTAGCCTAATTATTTTGGTTAGGTTCTCGGGCATATCTTTGATTTTTGTTCCAGGGAGACAACATACCTCCCTGGATTGTATGTCTGGTTTGCAGATGGATGATTCTGTTCCTTTGAGGATAGACATCTTAAGAAAGCAGAATTATTGGAAACAATTTCTTCCGACAGGAACTTTTATTAAGAGTAGTTGATAGCAGGCATAATAGACAAGATCTGAGGGATTCTTTACAGATCGATACTTTAAAGGGTCCCTAACCCCACCCCACAGTTCATCCGGACGGTTCAGACCGGCCAATCCCTAGGAGTTAAGTCCATCGTGGGAAAGGGAAGATAACATTGTTCTGGCTCCATTTTCTTTCCATTTCTTCCTTCTCCTTAGGGCTCATAGAGTATAGCCTGGGCTTCGGGAATTTTGCCCCGGACTTGAATTCTATGGCACAATCCATGGGTCGGTGAGGGGGAAGCTCATTTGTCCACTCCTCACTGAAAACTTCAGCAAGATCTCGGTATTTCTCTTGTATTTTGGAGTTTCTCATTTTTTGTTTGAGTCTCATTTTTTGTTTGAGTGGTTAGACTTGCATCTGTACGCTTCACTTTGTCTTTGAGTAATTCATTTGGTAACAGATATAATTCGGGTCTTCTGTGGGTATGAATGCATACATGGCATATATTCTGCAAATCACGTCTTTCTTTTAAGACTGTTTTTCTATGACTGTGTTATGTTTCTTGAAAATGCTCCCAATAGTCCCAATGCAGGGCCCCTTATTTTTTTTTTTCATTTTAAAATCTTGGTTTTAGAAATTTAAATGTTATTTTTTAAAAAAAAAAGTTTTTAAAAAATATGTTTTAAAAATGTTTTATTTTAAGATCCTAAACTGGTGTGATTATTTTAGTCTTTGGACCCCTTTTTTCTTTTAAAGATTTTAAAAATTCTAAAATTTCAAAAACCAGAAAACTTAAGAAATCAAAATTTTATTTAAAAAAAAGTTTCATGTAATTTTTAAACAATCTTTGGGTCCCTTCCTTCTTTTGAAATTTGGTCTTTTGCTCCCTCTTAAGGTTAATGTTGAAACAATACTTAAAAGTTAAACCTAATGTTGAATTCCCTCTTGTAGCTAGAGTTGACTAGTGCCATTCCTTCTCTCTCCCAATCTCTCCACCTTTCTTCACTTCTTTAATTTTACTTTTTCTCTTTCTTCTCTACACTAAGTACCTCATTGTTCCTGCTACCTTGTACTGCTCCCGCCAGTTGTGAATGCCACTTTGCGCCACTGCTACCAGCTGCATATGTCACCAGTTGCACCCATTGCCGATGTTAGTTTCATGTCAGTTGTGCCCATAATTGCTATCAGCAATATTGCCCAACACCACTGCCAACTGTACATATTGATTGCAATGCCACCTGCATCGATTGAGCTCACTGGTTGTACACCCCTGCAGTCTTTTCCCCATCCTCTTTTCTTCCTCTTGTTCTGTTTCTTTTCCTTCTCCTCTTTAACTTTTACTTAACTTTGCTTTAACCTTTTCTTCCTCCTTCTCCCCCCTTTCTGAAACATCATGCCAGGCCATTGCTTTTGTCCGTCTCTTGTGCAGCACCAATTCTTTCATTGTCCTTCTTTTCTTTCCTTCTCATTATTTGTTTAATTTTACTTAACTTTGCTTGAACTTTTGCTCTCCTTCACTTCTTTCTCCCATGGCATGCAACTGGTTTTACCTGTTGTGATGTATGGTTGCTGCCTCATCACTGCCATCTACAATAATTCATAGTTGAAAGTATCATGAAAATGACACTCTTATCTAGGAATCACCTGTCAAATCCAATTTCAGGAATTTCTGTTAGTTCCATTGTAAAATTTATTTCATCCCTTGTTTGCTTTACTTTGTAATATTTAAGGTTAATGCAAAAATATGTATGACTATCCATATGGATTTATCCTAAATGATTATTTACCTATATGTATTTATAAATTTATATATGTTTACTTAGTTTATTAGCTTTGTCAAAGTTAGTTATAATGGACTTGATGCAGTGTATAAAATTTTTGCTGCAGTTTACATCTTTTGCATACATTGGAACAGATATTTATTCCACATAATACATTTGTTGTATGCAAATAATATGATGTGATTTGCTTCATTTGTATGATACCATCAGCAAAATTTAAATCCCCACAATACCTAACTATCTAGGTCAATGCTTTATTGAGTATATTACACAAGAGTTCATTAGTTTTTCAAAATATTTTGTTTTAAGAGTAGGAAGCACTCTTCCTGCTAAAAATTACTTATTCCTTGTGGTAGCTATTTGACAGTAGTTTCATGAAACATCTGTGTTTTCATAACTTAAAATGTTTTGAAAAGATCTCATTTCTAAATGGGTAAAAACAAATTATTTAGGTCTTATTTCTTTAATTCTGTGCTTATTCCCTTCTCACATTCTCTGCATAATTTTAAAAAAACATTGTATACACTCAGAAAGACACAGAGAGGAAATTGGTTTCAGGATGGATTTTTAATAGACAGATAGCATCTTTCCCTTCATTCTTTTTAACTTATTTCAACAACTTGAAGATATGAATCAGAATTACTTTTCAATTCATGCAAGGGCTGGAATGAAATATTGAAGAGAGACATCCTCATGGAGCAAGATGAAATGAACAATTCTCTTACTTACAATATCTGCAAGACACAAATCCATATTTTAAAGAATAACAAAACCCAATGTGAAGCATAGAAATGTGTCAAGTGCTTCCTATTCAATAAAGAGTGCATACAACTTATGACTATAACTGGAACCAGAAATCTAATCATAAGTCAAAGCAAGTAATTTCCTGACATTTCTACAGGAGTGGGACAACTCGCCGTGGACAATTCACCATGGCCATCTCGCCAGTCAATTCACTATGGTCAACTTGCCACGAAATAACTTGTTGTGGCCAACTCACCACTGGCCAACTTGCCGCAGCACAATTCAATTATTTAACATAATTTGAAAAATAATTTAATTTTTGTCATTTGCATTTCTTATTGTCCCTCATTTTGCAACCTTTCTTTAATAATAATAACAGAATAACAGACTTGGAAGGGACCTTGTAGGTTATCTAGTCCAACTTCCTGCCCAATTCTGACATATGGCAGTCCAGTCTCTTGAAAGCTTCCAGTGATGAAACCCGCATAACATCTGAGGGCAAACTGTTCCATTGGTTGATTGTTCTGTCAGAAAACTTCTCCTTATTTCTATGTTAAATCTCTCCTTGATCATTTCCATCCATTATTTCTTGTATCGCCTTTAGGTACTTTGGAAAATAGATTGATCCCCTCCACTCTGTGACAGCCCCTCAAATATTGGAACATTGCTATCATGTCTCCCCTAGTCCTTCTCTTCACTAGACCAGCCATGCGCAGTTCCTATAACCATTCTTCATATGTTTTAGCTTCTAGTCCCCTAATCATCTTTGCTGCTCTTCTCTGCACTTTTTCTAGAGTCTTAACATCTTTTTTATAGTGTGGAGACCAAAACTGGTTGCAGTATTCTAGATGTGGTCTTACTAAGACTTTATAGAGTGGTATTAGTACCTCACACGATCTTGATTGAACCCCTCTGTTAATGCAACTTAGGACTGCATTGGCTTTTTTTGGCTGCCGCCGCACACTATTGCCTCATATTTAATTGATTGTCCACTAACACTCCAAGATCCCTCTCATAGTTACTGCTATTAAATCTGGTTTCACTCAATCTATATGTGTACTTTTGGTTTTTCTTACCTAAGTGTAAGCTTTTACTTTTCTCTACATTGAATTTCATTTTGTTAGATAGGGCTCAGTGTTCAAGTCTGTCAAGATCCATCTGGATCTTGAGCCTATCATCTAGGGTGCTGGCTATTCCTTCCAGCTTAGTATCATCTCCAAATTTGATAAATTCCCCTTCTATTCCCTCATCTAAGTCATTTATGAATATGTTGAAGAGTACTGGGCCTAGTACAGAACTTTGTGATTCCCCGCTGGTTACTTCCCTCCATGTAGACGTAGTACCATTAAGGACTACTTGTTGAGTACAGTTTGTCAGCCTGTTACAAATCCATCTGACGGTGATGCTGTCTATCCCATTTTTTTCTAGTTTTCCAAGAAGTAGGTTGTGGTCTAATTAATTATTCTATTTCACCATTTCTTCAATATTAATGAAAGGCTTATCCCACAGTGAGTTGTCCCACAGCGAGTTAGTCATGGTGAGTTGGATGCGAGTTGGTTGCAGCAAGTTAAGATAAGATAAGATAACCTTTATTGTCATTTTTTTTACTGTGGGCACAACGGCACACATCAAAAATGAAATTTAGTTGCCCGCTCTCAAAGTGAAACACATACATGACACCCATCTAAACATACTATGTACAACATATGTATAGACCCACACCCCTACATATACATAGCAAATAAATATTAAATACTGTCCATCTTGAATATATAACAGAAGGAGGAAGTTGGATGCGGCGAGTTGGTTGTTGCGAAGAAAGCATGGTAGTTGTTAATCAAACCCATTCCTTTGAATGGCATTTTTTGCCAAAGGGAGCAAAAATAAGAATAAATTGCAGTCACATGACCATGGAACACTGCAACTGGTCATAAACTTGACCAGCTTGAAATACAATCATTTACAATGGCCAAGGGTGCTTTATGGGCCATAAAACATCAGTTCCATGACCATCAAAAGAATTTCAGTCATGCCAGAGAACAGGAAACTCAGAATTTCAGATATTAGAAAAAACATTGAAGAAAAAAGAAAAAAAACCTGCATCAACTACCTAATACCAAATCGTATTTTTTGCTCGCGGCCATTGAGTTCGCATCATGTAAAGCAAGATATATCTAACAATAATCCAGAGCTCAATGGGGTGGCAATTCTCTTAAAGTCTGTTGAAGTGATTTATTAGTGGGAGAGAATTCAGCCAAATGGTAATTATGGATTTGCAGTGGCGTGACACATAGTCCTTTAGCCAGCATGATAATTTGCCAGTCTGCTAAAGTCATGGATCTGGAGGCTACCAAACTACCATATTGGTAGCAATATGCATATTTATTTTGGATAAATATTTTCATTTAGTTTTTTATTGTTTTAAAATGTTTTTATTGTATATGTTTTAATTATAAACCACCCGGTATTGAGCTGTAGAAATTGAATAAAAACAAACAAATAAATATTTGATGCAGAACTGATCCTCCATTGGACACCATTAGTTTAGCCTGAATAAATTAACAACCAGGTATTTTCTTGTTATAGAAAAGAATGACAATTTTTATCAAATATTATATATAATTATATCTACCTAGATCAGACATGTCAAACATAAGGCCTGGGGGCCGGATGCGGCCCGCAAAGTGGTTTCATGTGGCCCGCAAAGCCATCTTGGAAACAGTGAGGGAATGGCCCCCGCTGCCTTGGCCCTGACCCAGGCCGGCCGGGAGCCAATGTACAATTTTGTGGTAGCCATCTATGCTGAAACGCATTCAGTCTTAGCTCCACACGGCCGTCTAGAAACAGCAAGGAACCAGCCCCTGCCGCGGCAGCCCTGCCCCCTGGGTGCATGCTGGGGAGGTGTCATCCTTTGTGAGGAATGAAGAAATGGACCATGCCTTGGCGCTTGCCCTGGTCCCACCCCCTTCTGCCAGAGACCCTCAGATCTGTCCCACTTCTGCCAGGCCCTCACAAGCACCCTTGACGCGAACGATGTAGAGCTGGCCATGCCCACGCAGAAGGCCACACCCACTCCATCCACGCCCACCCATTAGGCCGCACCCACCCTGGCCACACACCCCCCAGGGCAACCACAATGCTGATGCGGCCCTCAATGAAATTGAGTTTGACACCCCTGACCTAGATAATTAAACAGATTAAAAGACTAGCCAGAAAGGTACACTTACTACATAGTGCTTTTGTAGGGTTGACTTGCTGCCCTGCAAGAAGCTGGAGAAGTCTCTTAATGTCAATGCGTGCCTCAGCCATATTCACAGGGTCTCTTTCCTGAGTAGAATTTTGAGAATCATGCCAAGATACTAAAATTCAAAACAGAAAGTATTTTTTGTTATCTACACCCAGACTTGTAGGTTAGCTCTAAAGAAATTCCACAATGTTTAAAACATTATAATTAGCACCTCCTGAGATAAGAGCAACCTGGAGATAACCAAGTAGCTAATATAGATAGTCCTTGACTATGACCACAATTGAGCCCAAAATTTATGTTGCTAAGTGAGACATTTGTTAAATGGGTTTTGTCTCACTTTATGACTTTTCTTGCCACAGTTATTAAGTGAATCATTCCAGTTGTTAAGTTAGTAAAATGATTGTTAAGTGAATCTGGCTTCCCCATTGATTTTGCTTTTCAGGTCACAAAAGCTGTCCACGTGACCCAGGGTCACTGCAACTGTCATAAATATGAATCAGTTGCCAAGCATCCAAACCATGGGGATGCTGCAACAGTTGTGAGAAACATAGTAATAAGTCACTTTTTTCAGTGCTGCTGTAACTTTGAATGGTCACTAGTTGTAAGTCGAGGACTACCTGTACTTCTCAGAACAATTCTATTGTTCAATAGTAGTAACTGTGAGAGTGATCTCGGAGACCTAGTGGTCAATCACTTAAAAATGAGCTAGCAGTGTGCTGCAGCTGTTAAAAAAGTCAACACAATGCTAGG
Organism: Protobothrops mucrosquamatus; assembly: GCF_001527695.2. Taxonomy (NCBI): domain Eukaryota; kingdom Metazoa; phylum Chordata; class Lepidosauria; order Squamata; family Viperidae; genus Protobothrops; species Protobothrops mucrosquamatus. The sequence goes on from NW_015386307.1 coordinate 85,872, forward strand.
CTGCATTAACAGAGGGATAGAATCACGTGAAGCGCTAATACCACTTTACAATGCCTTGGTAAGGCCACACTTGGAATACTGCATCCAGTTTTGGTCACCACGATGTAAAAAAGATGTTGAGACTCTAAAAATAATACAGAGAAGAGCAACAAAGATGATTAGGGGATTAATATATAAGGAACGGTTGCTGGAATGAATTGGGTATGTCTAGTTTAATGAAGAGAAGAACAAGGGGGGACATGATAGCAATGTTCCAATATCTCAGGTGTTGCCATAAATAAGAGGGAGTGAGGCTATTCTCCAAAGCACCTAAAGGCAGGACAAGAAGCAATGGATGGAAACTAATCAAAGAGAGAAGCAACCTAAGGAGAAATTTCCTGACAGTTAGAACAATTAATCAGTGGAACAACCTGCCTCCAGAAGTTGTGAATACTCCAGTACTGGAAGTTTTTAAGAAGAAACTGGACAGCCATTTGTCTGAAATGGTATAGGGTTTCCTGCCTGAGCAGGGGGGTTGGAATAGATGACCTCCAAGGTCCCTTCCAACATCATCATCATCATCATCATCATCATCATCATCATCATCATCATTATTATTATTATTATTATTATGGAAACGTAAAGGCATGGGCTTCCCTGAATGCTAAAAGGGGACAGAGTAAGCTGCCTGAGGAAGAAGCACAGGTGGAAAACTGCTGCAGGGTGATCGGTTTCACCCACCACAAAACTTCTCAGGTTGTCCTGAACAGCCTCGGTTACCAAGGTCACTCCCACTTGCACGAAGCAGCAGCCCATATGGGCTACCTCCATCCAAGCCGGGAAAGGGAGAAAGGAGGCTTATCGTAACTTCCTTTGCTTCCCCAGGTGCTTAAGTCTTCCTTCCTTCCTTCCTTCCTTCCTTCCTTCCCTCCCTCCCTCCCTCCCTCCCTCCCTTCCTCCCTTCCTGCAGCGATTGCTGGTCCGAACTTTCTTGCCGCCCTGCATTGGCCCACGTCTCTCTTTTCTGTTCTAGAAATGGCAACCCCATTTTCTGCCGCTTTCCTCCCAGCAGAAGGGAGGAAATGAAGGATGCTTCATATGGAAGGACGGTAAGCTCCAGGAAAACTACAGCAGCTGGAGCTGGGTGGGGAAGGCCAGGTTCCCTTTCCACGATGGTTCTGCAAAGCCCTTGAAAAGTGGATCTGCTTCCCACAGGATTGGCCTCGGCACCCACTTCGGAGAACAAACAGATGAGCTTTGCTCTTTTTCTCCAGGAGACCCTTTGAAATTGTGCCCCCCTTGCTTTTCTGTCTTAAAATCCAGAGCAGACAAATTTTCCTCCTGATCAGCTGAGGATACGGTAGCTACCAGTATGATTTTTGTAAGAAGCTGAGTGTACCGGTCTGTGTGAGTCCAGCCGCCTTGGCGGGAAGCAGATCCGCTTCTCAAGAGATCTGAACCATCAGAAAAGGGAACCCTGGCTTTCCTGTCCTCGCCCAGCTCCAGCTGGCATAGTTTTCTTGGACCTTAGCATCCTTCCATACGAAGCACCTTTCCTTTTCTTTCTGTGGTAGAAAACAGGGCCATTTCCAGAACAGAGAAGGAAGAATGGGCTGATGCAAGGTAGCAAGAAAGTACGGACCAGCGATTGCTACAGGAAGGAAGGAAGGAAGGAAGGAAGGAAGGAGGGAGGGAGGGAAGGAAGGAAGGAAGGAAGGAAGGAAGGAAGGAAGGAAGGAAGGAAGGAAGGAAGGAAGGAAGGAAGGAAGGAAGGAAGGAAGGAAGACTTAAAGACACCTGGGGAGGTGAAGGAGCTACCATAAGCTTGGAAGGGAAATGAAAGAGAAGAGGCGGTGGGCAGCCAGGTCATTGAAATGGTGGGAAGAGGTCACCGAACGGGGAGTATAATGCAAACACAAGAAATAGAAAATAATCCAACCAGTGTCTTAAACTTCAAAAGAGCTGATTTTAACAAACTCAGAGAGAACCTAGGAAAGATTCCATGGATGAAAACTCAAGATGTGTGGGAAACTCTGAAAAATGCAATCATAAAAGCCCAGTCCAACAGCTTTCTTTGCTGGGTCGTATAGCGGCCATTAAAATGAACATTTTGCCTAGGTTTCTTTTCTTATTTCAGATGATACCTATTTTAAAAAATGAACTTAACTTGAAAGAATGGCAACGAGATTTGAATCGTTTTATTTGGGAAGGCAAGAAGGCGAGAGTTAAATTTAAGATTATTCAAGATAGCAGAGAACGTGGA
>NW_015386307.1:88645-93677 GCF_001527695.2 Protobothrops mucrosquamatus
TTATTGTTTAACTGCTGCTCGTTTGCTGATAGCCCAAAATTGGAAGAGCCCAATTCTGCCTACAATGGAAGACTGGAGATTGAAAGTTTCGAATCTTGCTGAAATGGCAAAGATCTCGGCTTATTTGAAGAACTATTCGAATGAACAATTTTTATCAATATGGAGAAGATGGATTGTTTATATTCAAAAGAAGCATAGATAGGTAGAATATAACTTAGGTTTTTAGATTTTCTTACTTTGTTTACTCTTTCTATCTTTTCATGTAGACTAAGATATTTTGTGGAGTTAGAGATATTAGTATTTGTTTACTTATATATGAATATTATCCGGGGACTAGGTTTGGGAAGTCCGGGGGGGGGGGTTAATTTTTTACTCTGTTTATTGGATTATGATTGTTTTTTATGATGAAAATAATAAAAAATTTTGGAAAAAAAAAATAAAAGCCCAGTCCAGCACAATACCACTGAAAAAGAAAAATAAGAAATTCAAGAAGAAACCAGCATGGCTGCACAAAGATCTCTCTGACAAACTGAAAGACAAAAAGGACAAATACAAAAAATGAAAAGAGGGGCACATAATTAAGGTTGATTATTAGCGGACAACCAGAACATGCAAAGATGAAGTCAGGAAAGCAAAGGCTCAGAATGAACAAGACGTGCAACAGAAATCAAGGATAATAAAAAAAAGTTTATTTCAATATATTAATAACAAAAAAAGTCAAGGAAACTATAGGTTCACTAAAGAGAAAAGATGGCAAGGAAGTAACAAGCAGTAGGGAGAAAGCAGAGCTGCTTAATTCATTCTTTGCATCAGTCTTCACACAAAAAGAAATTATAGTAAAACATACCAAAAAAACTCCTGCAAAAGACAAACTAGAAACAAAAATTAAAATAAAATAAGCAAGAAAATGGTAAGACCTATCCGACCTTGACGAATATATATCACCGGGACCCGACAGATTACATCCCAGAGTTCTGAAGGAGCTGGCAGATGTTATCCCAGAACCATTACACCATATCTTTAAAAAATCACTGGGAAAGTATCTGAGGATTGGAAAAGGGCTGATGTAGTTCCCATCTTCAAGAAAGGGGGGGAAAAAACAGAACCAGGAAACTACAGACCAATCAGCCTAACCTCAATACCTGGGAAGATAAGATAATCAAAAAACAGATCTGTGAACATCTAGAAACAAAGTTATAATGGCAGCCAGCACAGGTTTGTTAAAAACAAATCATGCCAAACCAATCTTATTTCATTCTTTGATAAAGTGACTAAATTGGTAGACCAGTGAAATGCCGTGAACATACTATACTTAGTAAGACATCTGACAAAGTAGACCACAACCTACTGCTTGGTAAGCTATAAAAAGATGGAATAGACAACATCACCACCAGATGGATTTGTAGCTGGCTGACAAACCGTACTCAACGAGTAGTCCTCGATGGTACCACATCCACATGGAGAGAAGTAAGCAGTGGGGTACCACAAGGCTCCATCTCAGGCCAAGTACTCTTTAATATCTTCATAAATGACTTAGATGAGGGAATAGAAAGGGAACCCATCAAATTTGCAGATGACACTAAACTGGCAGGAATAGTTAACACCCCAGAAGAAAGCTCAGGATCCAAAAAGACATTGACAAACTTGAACAATGGGCCCTATCCAACAAAATGAATTTTAATATGGAGAAAAGCAAAGTTTTACATCTAGGCAGGAAAAATCAAAGGTATAACTAAAGATTAGGTGAGACCTGGCTCAAAAAAGTAACTGGGAGAGGGATCTTGGAGTTCTAGTGGGCGATCACTTGACTATGAGCCAGCAGTGTGCAGCAGCAGCCAAAAAAGCTAATACAATCCTGGATTGTATAAACAGAGGCATAGAATCAAGATCATGTGAAGTATTAGTACTGCTTTATAAAACCCTAGTAAGACAACACCTGGAATATTACAACCAGTTTTGGTTACCATACTACAAAAAAGATGTTGAGACTTTGGAAAAAATTCAGAGAAGAACAACTAAAATGATCAAAGACCAGGAGACTAAAACATATGGATAACGGTTGCAGGACTTGGGTTTGGCTAATCTAAAGAAAAGAACAAATAGGGGTGACATGGTAGCAGTATTCCAGTATTTGAGAGGCTCCTACCAAGAAGAGGGGATCAGATTATTATCCAAAGTGCCAGAGGACAGAACAAGAAACAATGGTTGGAAACTAATCAAAGAGAGAAGCAACCTGGAATTAAGGAGGAACTTCCTAACAGTGAGGACAAATAACTAGTGGAACAGCTTGCCCTCAGAAATTGTGGGTGCTCCATCATTGGAGGTTTTTAAGAAGAGACTGACAGTCACTTGCCTGAAATGGTATAGGTTCTCCTGCTTGAGCAGGGAGCTGGACTAGAAGACCTCCAAGGTCCCTTCCAGCTCTATTCTATTCAAGAGTGGCCTGCGTACGGGATGCCTGAGGTAAATGGGTGTGGGGCACATGGGACAGCTCCACCCCCAAAGAAATAAGCCCTAGTGCATTTTTTGGTGTCCCCAAAAATATATGCTAATGTCTGATTTTCAGGGAAACACTGGGTAGTGGTTCAGTTCTGCTCCCAACCAAATCACAAAATTCCAGAAACTTTAACAATCTGCTATTGTGAGCTGAATCAAGCCAAGTCCACATCATTGTAGAACACCTTTATCTAAGCCAATCCAAATCTGTATTGTAATACCAAGGTGGCTACTGTGTTCACAGTAAGATCATAGATAACATTCAAGAGCATTGAACAACATAATCTTCATGGTCTCTGCAATTCTGTGATGTGTAGTATAGTGCTATATGCAGATGTGAAGCACTCTCTTTTCAATGGGACTATATTCCTAGTCTCATTGTACTATTTCATTTATAAAGACCTATGAAATCTCTCCTGGTCTGAAAAAAAAAAGTAAAATGCTTACCCCAAGGAGGATTTCCAAGGTCTCTAAAGTGAGTTGTAATACACACTAGATCAGTTTCTATTTTCAATTCCATCTCTCCATTTAGATTTGCTTCTATTACCTACATGGAAACAAATCAGTTTTGAGAACCATTAATAACATTTTCCAGTTCATTCTGACCATATGCTTATGTATACAACTATGCAGCATAAAAACTGCACTGAAACCTGAGCTGATCACTTAGTATTTGTGGAGTTACCTTCAGCATATACTGTAGTTTTGAAGACAGAATTTCAAAGAATGAGTCTTGGTATTCTGAACAACCATAAAAAGCAGAGTTGCTAATTAAATAGATTCCCCTCTTAACCTAGATTATTGTCATCCTGGTAAGAGCTGTTTAATTTTAAAATAAATGAAGTCTTTTTCACCAGGGATACACTCACCCCCTACTAACTAATAGACTGTAAGAGTCCAAGCAGTCTGGTAAATATACAAAAGAAAAAGGTATATATGGAATATTTATAAGAATTGTAAAGCTGTACACTCTTAAGAGTATGTTTATTCTTTATTCTATTTTATTCTATAGCCCATTTCCAGGCAAGTCTACAAATATCAATATGCCTATTGGTATCTTTCTACATGCCTCCTAAGTTTTTTTATCATTTGATGTTAACTTAGATTCTTTTAATTAACATTTTTATTATTTTAATTTTCTGTAATTAAGAATCATTTACCAAAAAATGGAGAGGGGAACGGTGAAAAAAAACAACAGTCACTAGCTTCATTTTATTTACACAATATAGGCTTCATAGCATTTTTAAAAAAAATAAACTGGTTTTTTTAAGAGGATGCCAGTTGCCTGGAAAAATAAACAAAAGAACTGAGAATAAAGGTGGGACTTCTGGTTTTGTCGCGCGGCGAGACGGGCAGAAGAAACCAAAGCTCTGGTTCCCATGCTCGATTTCAGCCTGCTATGGGTCCAAAAAGGACTGAAAGTCACCCCGTAGAGGTGACTGACCAAGAGGGACCCTTGTAGATCGCAAGAAGGTGGTAGCCGACCCACTTGATCCAAGGAGCCCACCGGAGCAGCAGCAGAAAGACTGGCTCCATCCACGTAGCCAGTCAGAAGCTGCTGACTGCCGGGAGGAAAAGCAATTTATTATAAGCACAAGCAACATTTTGGACTGGGGTGAGACTATTTTCCTTTTTTTCTCTACAATTTGAAAACCTGTCTTCGGGGGGAAAAAAACATCCGAAGCAATTTCCCGGAATTGAGGGGGGGTCTATCCTCCCTTCTAAAAGGCAGCAGTTTAAGCGTTCGGAGGAAACAGAGAAGTCTACAACATCATTGTAAATATAACAAACAGAAACAGAAAAAAGAAAAGTTTGGGTTTTTTTAACTTTTTTCCTCTTTTTTATATATTATTTTATATTACTTTTGGAGATTATTGGACTAAACTTGGTTTAAACCAATGGTTCTCAACCTTCCTAATGCCGCAACCCTTTAATACATTTCCTCATGTTGTGGTGACCCCCAACCCCCCATCCAGCTGGCCAGGGAGGGGGGCAGGAAGGCCGTTCCGCCGGCTCCGCCCAGCCTGGTTGGAGAAGCGCCCAGGCGGGGAGAGGGAGAGAGAGAGAGAGAGAGAGAGAGAGAGAGAGAGAGAGAGAGAGAGAGAGCGCCAAGAGGGCGACAGCACCGGCAGAGCTTAGTTCAGCCTCCTCCGCGGAAAGGGCCGCGAAGCAGCGCGGCCTCCCTTAGGACAGGGGTAGGAAAACCCAAAACACTCAAAGAGCCATTTGGACACGTTTCCCACCGAAAACAAAACACTGGGAGCCGCAAAACCCTTTTAATATCTAAAATGAAGATAACACTGCATATACAGTTGCAAGAAAAAGTATGTGAACCCTTTGGGATAACGCGGAGTTTTGCATGAATTGGTCATAAAATGTGCTCTGAACGTCATCTAAGTCACAACAATAGAAAAACACAGTCTGCTGAAAATAATAATACACAAACATTACATGTTGCCATGGTTTAATTGAACATAACATGTAAACATTCACAGAGCAGGGAGGAAAAAGTATGTGAGCCCCTAGCCTAATGACG
>NW_015386307.1:94534-107299 GCF_001527695.2 Protobothrops mucrosquamatus
CCTCCCTGCACTGTGAATGTTTACATGTTATGTTCAATTAAACCATGGCAACATGTAATGTTTGTGTATTATTATTTTCAACAGACTGTGTTTTTCTATTGTTGTGACTTAGATGACGTTCAGAGCACATTTTATGACCAATTCATGCAAAACTCCGCGTTATCCCAAGGGGTTCACATACTTTTTCTTGCAACTGTATCCTTTTTTACCTTGTATGTATGTATGTATGTATGTATGTATGTATGTATGTATGTATGTATGTATGTATCTCTGTGTGTGTGTATATATAAAATAAAGGTAAACAAGGATACTGTATATGCAGTGTTATCTTCATTTTAGATGTCAAAACGGTCTCTCTCTCTGTCTCTTTCCTTTCTCTTTCCTCTCTCTTTCCTCTCCCTCTCTTTCCTCTCTTTTTTCTCTTTCCTCTCCCTCTCTCTCTCTCTTTCCTCTTTCCTCTCCCCTTCTTTCTCTTTCCTCTTTCTTTCCTCTCTTTCTTTCTCTTTCCGTTTCCTCCCTCTTTCTCTTTCTCTCTCTCTTTCCTCTCTCTTTTCCTATGTTTCTCTCTCTTTCCTCTCTCTCTCTCTTATGGCTGCATCGTCGGGGGTCCCTGATGCCGCCGCCCCTGCCAGGACTCCGCGCTGCCCGGCCTCATCCTCCGCCCATCGATGGAGTCACAGTGGGGCCAGCGCCCGCCTGAGCTGCCTGGGGGGCAGCAGGAGGAAGAAGGAGAGGGCGAGGAAGCAGCCGCCCCAGACGGGACTCCGTGCTGCCTGGCCTTGCCCTCTGCCCATCAATGGAGCCGCGGTGGGGGCTGGTGCCGCGCGGCCCCTGCCAGCCCCTCCGCCAGCCCAGCTGCTCCCCCCCAGGTACCCCTCTTGCCCCGGCACTTGCCGGAGACATCTGAGGGGCACCAGGAGGAAGAAGGAGAGGAGGAGGGTGAGGAAACAGCTGCCACCACCCCAGCTGGGACGCCGCGCTGCCCGGCCTTGCCCTCCGTCCATCTGATGGAGCCGCAGTGGGGGCTGGTGCCGCGCGGCCCCTGCCAGCCCCTCTGCCAGCTCAGCTGCTCTCCCTCAGGCACCCCTCCTGTCCCGGCGCCCACCCGAGCCACCCGGGGGGGCAGCAGGAGGAAAAAGGGGAGGAGGAAGAGGAGGGCAAGGAGATAGAGAAGCGGTGTCTCGGTTCCCAAGACCCTCGGAAATATGTGTTTTCCAATGGTCTTAGGCGACCCCTGTGAAAGGGTCGTTCGACCCCCAAAGGGGTCCCGACCCACAGGTTGAGAACCACTGGTTTAAACTAACCGGAAAATTACAAAGTGACATCTGAGGACATCTAATGGCAAGAGCAAAGAACTACATTAAAATATTTACTGAACTTATCTATATTTTGTCTAGAAAAGTAAAAGTTGGCTTGATGCCTGGACATAACTTGAAGTTTGATGTTCCTGACCTTCATAGTCCTGTGGATTACAGTTGAAAAGAGAAGGCTTTCTCTGGGCTGTTTTCTTTTTTCTTTTTGTTCTGCAGGATGGATTATAACTAAAAGATATAAACTACCTTGAAACCATCTGGTCTTTTCTTTGGATTATAAGTACTGTTGGAACTGCATCTTTATAAGTTCCTTAATAGACAGAGTGAGTATGGATTATAAATTTTTAACGTCGGATTGGAGAACTATTTGTGGACAGTGGAAACTGAAATAGTGAAAAACGTCTTGAAGAAGGCCTAATAGATCACTAATTCAAATAATAGGTCTTCATGGATTATAAATTTTGACTGAGGGGCAACTTTGGATACAGAATAATTGTCTTTGGAAGTGAGTCCCCTCCATTTGGATTGTAAATATTGTTTTGAACTGTGATTATTAGGGCTACTTAAGGATAGACTGAGAGAAGGAACTTTCTATAAGCAAGATACTTTGGACTAATTTTTGGCACAGAAGTAAAGTTGGACCTTGGGACATTTTTTTCTTTTTCTTTTTCCTCTTCATTTTCCATCTCTCCTATTGGTTGGGGAGAGTCCAGTGGATTATAAATTATAAACGTTGGTTTGTAGAACTACCTATCGACAGTGGAAATTGAAATTGTGGAGAAGCATTTTGGAGAAAGTTTATGACTATCAATTTAATCTGCCCTAACAGTTTTTGGAAATGGACTCTATCTTCAGAAGTAAATTATAATTTTTTTCTCTTTTTTTTCGCTTATTGTTTGTTTTTGCTCACCTTTTTTTCTGAAGACTTATAGATCTTGAGACTATAGATAAGGGTTATAAGAACTGTTTAAGATAATTTTGAAAGATATACTCTGTTGAATATAATGTTAATGGCATGGATGAAGGCGGATGTGGGGGAAAAGCCTTAGAGCAGGGATATCAAACTGCTGGCCCGTGGGCCGGATGCGTTATCCAGAAGCCATACCCACCCCATTGCTGGCAAATGGCAAAACTGTTGCAATACGTTGCCCGATGTCACGTGACATCATGAGTTTGACATGTCTGCCTTAGAGTTTGAAAATGGAGTTTGTGGGGTAGAAACAAAATGAATTCTCTGGAATTCAGAACTGGTAAGAAAGCGCCTTCAGCCCCATCCTCTGTCTCAGCAAGCCAGAGTACCAGAGCCAGCAAGCCAGAGTACTAGAGATCAGTTGAAACAACGCTCCAACAAGAAAAAGCTAGTAGTTTCCAGAAGAAAATACAAGTGACTCTACAAGCGATTCAAGAAGCAATTTCCTCACATAAGGAAGATACAAGGAAAAACCATGAGGAGACAAAAGACAATCTTGATAAAATGAACCAAAAAATTAATAACATAGACTCTCAACTAGAAAACTTCAAAGAGGTGGTTACAAAAAATGAACAAAGAATCCAAAAAGTAGAAGTCAAGTCACTAGAGATTGACCAAAAGTTGGCAGAACTGATAGATGAGAATCAAAAGCTGATGCAATTAATAGAGAAATGGAAGACTCAATTGCAATTATGGAAATGGAAAGGGCATCTTACTTCCTAAGACAGTGATGGCAAATCTTTTAGAGACCGAGTGCCCAAACTGCAACCCAAAATCCACTTATTTATCACCAGGTGCCAGGTGGGTGTGACCCACTGGGTGGGCGTGGCTGTGGTGGTCATGGCAGATTGGGTGGGTGTGGCCAAGGTGGGCATGATCACCTCAATATTGCTCGTGGGGAGGGATGCCTGTGGGGCAGGGCAGGGTTGGGGGAAATCCAGGGGGTCTCTGGCAGGTGGGGCGGTGGGCAGGAGGCTCGTCCTGTGGGGTGAGGCAAGGCAAGGTGAGGCAGGGCAGGGGTGCCATTGTCACAGGGCAAGGTGAGGCAGGGGCCGGGGCGGCTGCTGCCTGACACCATCGCCCCTTGCGCACAGAGGCCAGTGAGCGCATGGGTGCTGGGAGGCATCCAACCATGTGGGACCTCGGCGAGTTAGTGGGCAGCTGGTTGAAGAGGGATGGTTGCCATTTCCGGGGCACGGCGAGCGTGCCCCATAGAGAGGGCTCTGAGTGCCACCTCTGGCATGCGTGCCATAGGTTCGCCACCCTGTCCTAAGATTTCAAAATATAATAGTGGACAAAGAAGAGGATCTTGCGGATTTGATAATGGAGCTATTCGCTGAAGCATTGGAAATTGGGAAACAAGAAATGGAAGGAGAGTTAGATCAAATATTCCGAGTCAATTCAAGCTATGCGAGAAGAAATAAAGTCCCCAGAGAGGTACATGTTAGATTTGTCAAAAGATCCACAAGGGATGAGATTTTGAGAAGAGTGAGAGATGATCCGTTGCAAAATAAAGAAAAAGAGACTGTAGTTCTGAAACACGGAGAATAAGAGACATACGAAGAGAATATCAATTCCTGACTAGAAAATTAACCGAAAAAGGAGTGAATTTCAGATGGCTGATTCTAGAAGGGATTTTAATTAATTGGGATGGGAAAAGATACAGATTGGACACACCACATAAGGCAATGGAATTTTATGACAACCACAGAGCTTTCATGGAAGGGAAAAGATCGGAATCCCGTCCAGAGAGAGAAACAAAGAGAGAGGAAGAAACAACAATAGAAGGAGCAGCCAAGCCAAGGGATGAAGGAGAAACTGAAAACATAAAGACAGAAGAAGTGGTAAGACCAAAAGAACAGAGACAGATAAGAATAACTAGAAGTTCAAGACCTATATATAATTGAAAGAGATGAAGAAGGAAAATGGGATCCTTACAATAAATGTGAATGGATTGAACTCCCCTATAAAAAGAAATTTTTTTTTACAAGACTACAAAGATTAAAAATGAATCTAATTTGTCTCCAAGAAACACATATTAAGAAACAACACTACAAACTGTTGGAGCAACCAAAAATTGGGAAACTACATTATGCATTAGCCCAACAAATGAAAAAAGGAATAGCTCTATATATTAAAGAAATAATGAATCCTAAACAAATCTATGTAGATGAAGAGGGAAGAGTATTTGATGGTGGAAATAATGATAAACCAAAACCAGGTATTGATAATAGCAGTATATGCACCTAATAACAAACAAGAAGAGTTCTATCAAAAATTGCATTAAAAATAGTAGAATTGGAGTACCAAAATATCTGTTTAATGGGAGATTTTAATGCGATAGTAGATGGAACACTGGACTATAAAAGTAGTAAAATAGGGGAAAAGGGGGAAATATACTCCCTAAAACTTTTTTAAAATGGCAGAAGAAATTTGCATTCAGGATATATGGAGAGAAAAGAATCCAAAAAAACTACAATATATCTTTTATTCAAATAGATACAAATCATGGTCCAGAATTGATATGATATGGATATCTCCTGAACTAAGCACGGTTATATAAGAGATCGAGATAGAACCTAATATATGGGCAGATCATAATCCAATAAAGATGACTTGGAAAGGAACTTAGAAAATACTAAGATGGTCTATGAATAAACCTTTACTAAAGGAGAAAGAATTTATACCAATAGCAACAAAGGAAATGGAATTCTTTTTAAAAATAAATTAAAAATAAAAAACCTCCCTTCAAAATGTGTGGGACACAGCTAAAGCATACTTTAGAGGTTTGGCTATAACTTACATGGCAAAAAAAATAAAGAAAAAAAACAACGACAGTTAAAACTACAGGAAGAATTTAAGAAATTAGAATCAGAACTACAAGCAGACCCACAAAAGAAAATACTTAAAAAAAAACAAATGGAACTAATAAAACATAAAATAAACTTAGTAGAGGCCGAAAAAATGGTGCAACAAATTAAAAGAGCTAAACAAATTTTTTTTGAAAATACTAATAAACCAGGGAGGTGGCTAGCATATAAACTGAAAAAAGAAAAAGAAAAAAAAGTGATAAACTACCAGATTCAAAAGGAGACTTACAGTTTCAAAACGATGCAATTAAAAAAATAATCAAAGACTTTTACAAGATACTTTATAATACAGAGGAAACTTCACAAGAGAAAATAAAGCACTATATTAAAAAAGCAGATTTACCAAAAAATCCAGAGAATATAAAAAATATTTTAAATGAGAAAATATCAATGATAGAGCTGACAGAGGCTATCAAAAGACAAAAAAATGATAAGACTCCAGGCCTAGATGGATTACCTGCAGAGTTTTACAAATCTCTACAAGATATTTTAAGTCCTATAATGAAAGAACTAGGTAATGGAGTACTTTTAGAGGCTAAAATATCAAATACATGGACAAAAGCTAACATTACTTTAATACCTAAAGAAGACTCAGACTTGATGCAGATAAAGAATTATAGACCAATATCTTTATTAAACATGGACTATAATTTTTTTGCTTCAATAATAGCAGAAAGACTAAAGAATTTTTTGATTGAATTTATACATACAGATCAAAATGGATTTCTACCTAAAAGGCAAATAAAAATAACTTAATAGACATTTTGGAATATTATGAACTTCACCTGGGAAAACAGATGGCATTAATATTTCTAGACACACAGAAGGCCTTTGACAACGTAAATTGGCAATTTATGTTTCAACAACTAGATGAAATGGATTTTGGAAAAAACTTTATAAATATAATTAAAACAATTTATTCTAGACAAACAGCAAAAGTAACTGTAAATGGAGATTTTACAGAAAATTTCAATATTAAAAAAGACACAAGAAAAGGATGTTCACTATCTCCATTGCTATTCATATTAACACTGGAGATATTAAATAGAAATATTAGACAAGATATGGAAATTAAAGGACTGGAAATAAAAAATGAAAAATACAAATTACAAGCATTTGCAGATGATTTAGTTTCTATACTAAAAGAACCCCTTGAGACAAGCCTTAAGTTTATGAAAAAGATAGAAGAATTTGGAGAAGTGGCAGGTCTGAAAATAAAAAGAGAAAAGACCAAAGTGTTAACTAAAACTCTTACAGAAAAAAAAAGTTATCAGAAAAAACAGGTCTTCAAATAGTCAAAAAAGTTAAATACCTGGGAATCTACCTAACAGCAAGATGTGCAACAATAAAAGAAGATAACTATGTAAAACTATTAAAACAAATAAAACTAGATTTGAAAAAATGGAAAAATATACAACTTTCAATGCTGGGGAGAATAGCAACAGTGAAGATGAATATTTTACCAAAAATACTTTTTTTGTTTCAAGCCATACCTATAAAAGTGGGGAAAAACTTCATTGACGAACTGAACATATCAATATTGAAATTTATTTGGCAAGGAAAAAAATCTAGAATAAAACTGAAAATGCTTCAAGAGGCAAAAGAAAATGGAGGATTTGGATTGCCAAACTGGAGTTTATATTACCAAGCAGCCGTTTTAAAATGGCTAAAAGAGTGGATAACCCTTAAAGATAGAAGATTATTATACCTAGAGGGACATGACGTACAACTTGGATGGCATGCCCTTTTATGGTAAGGGAAAAATAAAATTCACAGATACTTTCAACATCATTACATTAAAAACGCACTTCTGCTAGAATGGGAAAAAATGAAAGCAAATATCTATATGAAAATACCTGGATGGCTTTCAACAATGGAAGCATTTGTTCACCCAAACTTAATAAACTATGACAAAATTGTGACTTATAAAGACATTTTCAATAAAGAAGGAAAATTAAAACATAGACAAGAACTAGAAGAACAGGGTATAGACCTATCATGGTGGCCATATTTGCAAATCCAAACAAGATATGAAAATATGTTAGAAATGTAAACAAAAAAAGGCACTTATTACCATCTTTGGTGGACATCCTCTAAAGCTAAAAGATTTTGGTTAAGAATACATACATGATTAGAGAAAATGACAAAAAAACATATAGAGTGTCAACGCTGCTAACATCAGATGTTGTTGCTTTGACAACAGATGGAAATGTAGCCATCTTTTCTCTTTCTCTTTTAGAGTTAGTTGATGCTGGGAGGGGGGATGTGAATGAGAGTCCAGCTAGTCATAACAATAATAACTCAGCCATGGGAATCCAAGGTTATTGTGCCCAGAGTTGATAAAAGATTTGGCAGGCTGGAGAGCTGGGGAGAAAGCCCGTGCTTCAAGCTAATCGGGGAATGTGATTTATGACTGTTAATTGAAGGAGGGAATTGTGCTTTGCTACTTTGTTCCCAGGGGAGGAGAATTCAGTTTTTGGCTTAATGTCATGGTTCCGACAGATGAAACTCTTCAAAAGAACTTCGAGGCATTGTTTACCTTAAAGAACCTTTTATTCGAGAAACAAAGTATCAGCACTACATAGTTGAAGCCAGAATTATTTTTGCTAGGTATAATTGTAGGTAATTATGAGAAAGAGTGTATTTACTTAATTTTACATATATTAACTGCAGCAAGAATTGTATTTAATAATAATGATAAAGTTGGAAGGGACCTCGGAGGTCATCTAATCCAACCTCCTGCTCAGGCAGGAAACCCTATACCATTTCGGACAAATGGCTGTCCAGTTTCTTCTTAAAAACTTCCAGTGTTGGCGCATTCACCGCTTCTGGAGGCAGGTTGTTCCACTGGTTAATTGTTCTAACTGTCAGGAAGTTTCTCTTTAGTTCTAGGTTGCTTCTCTCTTTGGTTAGTTTCCACCTGTTGCTTCTTGTCCTGCCTTCAGGCACTCAATATTGGAAAAATGAAGAATTACCAGCAGAGGAAGTATTAATTAAAAAAATCTTAAGAGTGTGCAGAAATGGATAGATTGGCATTGATAATGAAAGAAAAAGAAAATTCAGTTTATTTTAGAACATGGAATACTTTTTATAATTGGCTAGATAAACGAGGTAGAGAGAAAGGAACATAATATGTATTAGTAAATTAGACATTGAAACCTAGACAATATGTTGCTGATAAATATTTTAAGTACAAAAAAAATTAATGTAAAAAAAGAACTGAGAATAAAGGTGAGATAAACTGTCTAATGAGCCTTCCAATAAATGTTTTTAAGATGTACCATGCTGATTATGTCAGCCAATCTTAGATGGAGAACACCCAAAATTCTTAGCATTTCACAATTTGGTTGCTAATCCAAAAGTATAATGTGAAATCTGACTCTCCAGAAATCATTTTGAAATACTATCATCTTAGCCAATATGACAATTATCATAGAGGTGTGATATGAGTTCAAAAATTTGTGAAAAATAGCAAATCTCACTGTCCTTTCTTCACAATTGTTTAGGACTGGTGGGTCTCTCTATATATTTGTATGTTGATGCTACGCAACACTTAAAATTAAAAGGTGCTTCAGTATGCAAAAGGCTCTAATATACCATCTTTTAATGAAACAACATCTTTCCTAGAATTGCAGGGCTGCCCTCTGCAGCATGATAAAGATACAACTGGTTTAAAGATGTTGCTAGCATGTGCTATATTTATGCCTACAAAACACTGAAGTCCCTTTCCCCAAATAAATTTTAAGTACTGCATTGGCAAGCATTCAATATTAAATGTGTAAGTTTGCATGTCAGATTATTATCAGATATCAGCCAAACAAGACTTAATGTCTTTGCTTATTTGCAAGACTGAACAAGCTGGGAAACCAAATCCTGATTTACATTATGTGCCAAATCAGCCTGTGTCATAACTTAAAGGAGAGAAAACAAAAAGATTAATAATTTACTATTCCCACCATGGTCTAACTTGGAATGGATTTGCTTTATCTGTAATTCATTTTGAGAAAGTGATTTATAAATTACTGATTATATAAACACCATTTTAAAATTGTATGTCCAAAATTCTGCTATAATTAAGTAGAAATGCAACTCAATTATATTTAGGTCTCTTTCAAAATATGCCTTTACAATTAAACATACTGTAACTTACAACAGAACTGCTGAGATTTTTCATTCTCTCCACAACACTTTTCATGGTTTTCAGCACAGGTAAATAAATACTGACCTGCAAAATAAGATCAGTAGCACTAGATGACCTAGGAATATCTTAGTAGTAACATACTTTCCAGGATGATACATTATCCCATGGAGAATGAAGCTAATTTAGAATCAAGTGACATTCCTCAGTTAAGCACAGGATTGAATTGTATATGGTTTTGGGTGAATTCACCCAAATGTAGCTCAGTAAAAAAATATATATAGCTAAACTGTGAACCAGGTTACCCTGATAAATATATCTCTTTCCTTCCTACATCATTCTTCAAATGGGGATTCTAGATGTAAGGAAGGACAGTCAGCAAAGTTTAAAAGCCTTCTCTTGTGGCTTTAAAGAAAAGTGTCTGTTTAACTTTGCTTTATAAAACAGAAATTTTGGATGAAGTTGCTCTGGGTCGAAGTAAGTAAGTATTTTTTTTAAAAGCAAGTTTTATTGGTTTTTTAATTTTTACATCAAAGTGCTTAAAAAACAACGTGGTGATGGGGTAATCAATCATCCAAAAACAGAATCATACATATATAACTCAGGTTAATTCATTAAAAGTTCCCTCTCTATTTCCCTCGAATAATATAACATATTCAAATTAATACGTTTCTAAATAAAATTCAATCAATCAAAACAATCATCAATAACATTTCATCTATAAATATATATATATAATTTACAATTACCATATTCCAATTTAGCCTTAAATAAACATATTATTAACACTTCGGGTGTCCCTCATTTCCCTTTTTTCCTAACATAATAGTTATATCTAAAATGCACATATTATTCCAACAGTAACATTCTTGTATTTTCCACATATATTCTATTTCTTAATCTAATAAGTTATTTATTAATACAATTTCTTCTCTTGTCACAAATCCCTCTTATTCTCCTTCCATTACAAAATAGTTATCCTATAAAAAACTATTATTCAAAAAAGTATCCTATCAAAAAAAAATATTATTCAAAAATATACATTTCTACTCTATTTTAGATATATATTCTATCAATCAATCTATATCTATAAAAAATCTTTTTAACCTATTAGGTAAGATTTAGATCCCATCCAAATAGTTATCCTATCTAAGACAAACATATTATTACAAGAAATATCTTCTTACTAAATTTGCATACTCAGTTAATTATTAAATCAGTCCAGATCTCTAAAGCCTTTTTTACCCATTAAGTGAAATTTTAAGTCGCATTTTTAAATCTAACTCTGGCTTTCTTTCTGTGCCAGACGGGTTTCCATAACAAAGCTTCTGTATCATCGAATCTCAGTATTTGAGTAGGGGTATTTATCAACCCTTCAGTTTGGTCAAAGTTCTCTTCCCCTTCTTCCAGTATCATCTGAGTGGTGTAACCAGTTTTATTCCATGTTGTGGTTACTAGTTGATTATCACAGTTTTCAGTAACTCGTGTCTGGAAGTCAGTTCCTGTTGCTTTTAAGACTGCAGGTATCTCAATTAAAGTCATTATTTGGTCATCAGGATTCTCCATGAATTGTACGTAGGGCTGTTTAATATCCTCTTCTACGTTAATTGATTCCTTTTCTGTTTTTTTTTTTTACTTATGGCGTAATCAATTGGGATCTGAAAATCAGTTTGGGGTTTTGAGGCAAGAGTTTTTCTAAAATTCATTTGCTCAGTGGCTTCCACATTTTTTTCCAGTGTAGATTTATAGTTGAGTTGTGGGATGGTTCCTCCATCTCTTTAAGTTATGT
This sequence comes from Protobothrops mucrosquamatus, assembly GCF_001527695.2. Lineage (NCBI taxonomy): Eukaryota > Metazoa > Chordata > Lepidosauria > Squamata > Viperidae > Protobothrops > Protobothrops mucrosquamatus. Next base: position 105,615 of record NW_015386307.1, read on the forward strand.
ATATTGTTGCATTCAGGCCTCTTTGGAGCTAATCAGTTCCTCCTCTATTGTTCCTTGGCCTATAGATTGATCCATTAAGGTTTGAGATTCAATTTGTGGTTCTGAAACATCATCTTTAATATTTCTCCAAGATTTCATGTGCTCCGTAGCTTCCAGAATTTTTTCCAATATAAGCTCATAATCAAGCTGTGGGTAAAATTCCTCCATTTCAGTGGTGAAATAGTCTTTTAATCTTTTAGTGGAAGCTATATTTACTAAAAGTCAACAAATATCCACCTCCACAATTTCTAGTAAACAGGTTCACCACCCAGCCGTTTCAAGTCCTTTATCTTTTCCCTTTTATTAACATTTGAAGGTCAAATCCATCTTCAAACACCAAAAGGAAATACAGTTGCAGTAACAATTTTCGCCACACGATATCCTCAGTAGAATGTAAGATCTTTTTTCCAAATTAATAAAATTTTATCTCATTAGGAAAATAGAAAAGAAAAAAGAAACAAATATCTCCAGCATAATAAGTAAAATAGTAATAATGTTCTATAATAGGAATATTTTCAGGACCCCAAGGTATCCAAAAAATTAAATAGTCATTAAAAGTTAGCTATTTTATTCTTTTGTTTCCAGAGCTCTTTTTCCCAAGTAAACAGACGCCGCTCTCTTAAAGCAGGGAAGTTGGCTTTTTACAGGAAAATAGTTACGGAAAGAAAGGGAAGGAAAGGTCTCACCTGGATCCTCCATGGTGGTTCTTTACGCTTAGCTGTTCTTCTGACTTTTGGCTGGTGTGGCTAAGTGATCGGTCATGTTACTGGCCGATCTTTTCTCCGTCTGCCCTAAGGAGCTGGCTCAGACCGCGGAAGGAGCTGCCGCTCTTCTGCAGTCAGACAAGGGGCCTCCTCAATGGTAGTCGCCCCTCCAGGGCGACTTTTCGACCCTATTGAAGGTCTACCAGCGAATGGAAACCGGCCAGCGAAGAGACAACTCTCTCTACACGACCGCCTGCGCCGTGATCCGGAACCGGAAGTCGAAGTAAGTAAGTAAGTATTTACATGTAAGTATTTACATAGTCTAAGTATGGGCCAACTCCTCAGAGAAAAATTCTACTTAGCTATCTGCATCAATGAACTTGATTCTGGCTTAAGACTTGAACCAGAATCAAGACTTGTCTCAATACTCCAAGAAACTACCTAGAACATGTGAAAAAAAGAATCAGGCTGACCACCTTGGCAATAAAGTCCATTTGAAAATGGTCCAGTTCTGACTTAATAAGTATTAACTGTATTAAGACTAATAACTTAGTGAGATGAGGCTTAATGAACATCAACTGAGTAATACAAGGGTTTCTATAGCCCAGTGGTTCTCAACCTGTGGGTCGGGACCCCTTTGGGGGTCGAACAACCCTTTCACAGGGGTCGCCTAAGACCATCGGAAAACACATATTTCCGAGGGTCTTAGGAACCGAGACACCGCTCCTCTATCTCCTTGCCCTCATGTTTGTTGGATCCGTGTCCCTCCTGGCTGGTACTGGCAGCTCGGGAGGGTACACGAGCCTGGCTCCAGGGAATTGTTAGCGCTTCTTTGCAGGAGGGTGTCTTTCCGGCGGCCCTTAAAGAGGCCGTTGTGAGGCCCCTCCTCAAGAAGCCGTCCCTGGACCCAGATGAGTTGGCAAATTATCGCCCAGTCTCCAA
>NW_015386307.1:108106-122672 GCF_001527695.2 Protobothrops mucrosquamatus
AAAAGTAATTTTAATGGGAATACAGCAATCAATATTTGGCTTTTAATTAGGTTTTAGTGGGGTTATTTTGTGTATTTTTGTATGATTTTTTGTATCTTGTATATTGTATTTGTGTTTTTAATATGCTGTGAACCGCCCTGAGTCCTACGGGAGAAGGGCGGTATACAAATTAAATTAACCTAACCTAACCTAACCTCCTCTTCCTCCTCCCCTTCTTCCTCCTGCTGCCCCCCAGGTGGCTCGAGTGGGCGCCGGGACAGGAGGGGTGCCTGGGGGGGAGCAGCCGAGCTGGCAGAAGGGCTGGCAGGGGCCGCGTGGCACCAGCCCCCACCGCGGCTCCATCAGATGGACGGAGGGCGAGGCCGGGCAGCGCGAAGTCCCGGCTGGGGTGGTGGCAGCTGTTTCCTCACCCTCCTCCTCTCCTTCTTCCTCCTGGTGCCCCTCAGATGTCTCAGGCAAGTGCCGGGGCAAGAGGGGTACCTGGGGGGGAGCAGCTGGGCTGGCGGAGGGGCTGGCAGGGGCCGCGCGGCACCAGCCCCCACCGCGGCTCCATTAATGGGCAGAGGGCGAGGCCAGGCAGCACGGAGTCCCATCTGGGGCAGCTGCTTCCTCACCCTCCTCTCCTTCTTCCTCCTGCTGCCCCCCAGGCAGCTCAGGCGGGCGCTGGCCCCACTGCGACTCCATCGATGGGCGGAGGATGAGGCCGGGCAGCGCAGAGTCCTGGCAGCGGCGGCGGCCAGGCCAGGGGCATCAGGGACCCCCGACGATGCAGCCATAAGAGAGAGAGAGAAAGAGAGAGAGGAAAGAGAGAGAAACATAGGAAAAGAGAGAGGAAAGAGAGAGAAAGAGAAAGAGGGAGGAAACAGAGAAAGACAGAGGAAAGAGAAAAAAGAGAGGAAAGAGAAAGAGGAAAGAGAAAGAAGGGGAGAGGAAAGAGAGAGAAAGAGGAAAGAGAGAGAGAGGGAGAGGAAAGAGAAAAAAGAGAGGAAAGAGAGAGAGGAAAGAGAAAGGAAAGAGAGGAAAGAGAGACAGAGAGAGACCGTTTTGACATCTAAAATGAAGATAACACTGCATATACAGTATCCTTGTTTACCTTTATTTTATATATACACACACAAACACAGATACATACATACATACATACATACATACATACATACATACATTAAAGGTAAAAAAGGATATCTGCAGTGTTATCTTCATTTTAGATATTAAAAGGGTTTTGCGGCTCCCAGTGTTTTGTTTTCGGTGGGAAACGTGTCCAAATGGCTCTTTGAGTGTTTTGGGTTGCCTACCCGTCCTAAGGGAGGCCGCGCTGCTTCGCGGTCCTTTCCGCGGAGGAGGCTGAACTAAGCTCTGCCAGCGCTGTCACCCTCTTGGCTCTCTCTCTCTCTCTCTCTCTCTCTCTCTCTCTCTCTCTCTCTCTCTCTCTCCCTCTCCCCGCCTGGGCGCTTCTCCAACCAGGCTGGGCGGAGCCGGTGGAACAGCCTTCCTGCCCCCCTCCCTGGCCAGCTGGATGGGGGGTTGGGGGTCACCACAACATGAGGAAATGTATTAAAGGGTCGCGGCATTAGGAAGATTGAAAGCCACTGCTATAGCCCATGTCTGAGAATTGGCTTGTGGTAGGGAATCTTGAACTTAAGAAATGTAGTTTCTATGCTATGTGAGATATTTTTGTTTTGTCCTTTGGTCATGATCTTGACTATGATTAATTTTGTTTATGATTTCAAGCTACTCTTCAGTGTCACCTGTAATGTTTTGTGGAATTAAACCTTGGTTTGTATTACAGTTTTACATTTGGAAGTACCTCTATAATCTGATGCACAGAACCAATGCATAAAAATCAATATGAAAATGACACAAAGTATTGGAAAGAGTCCAGATAAAAATGTTCACTGGTATCAAATCATAAGAAATTTGCTGCAGTAACGCTTAAATTTGAGAAGAAACCAAATAAAACAGTATTTTTAAAAGCTAGCTTCAATTCTCTGAAAATCAAGTTACTTACATCGAAGTTGGGCACACTGGGTTCTCTGAAGTCATTCCACAACTTTCTGGGGATAACCCTTACAGGAATATCATGAGTCACAAAGCGGCTACTGGTTGACAAGGAAGACTAGAAGAAAGAAACTTCACATGACCAAAAGAGTAATTTTTGGCTATTTAAAGAATTATCATAATTCACTGCAATCATCCATATCTATTTTACATCAGTAAGCAACTCCTTCATAACTGCAAGTAACACCATGATTTCAAGCCTATCAAAATTGGCCATAAAGTTATCTCTTCTCTCCAATCATATGTTAATAGTTACAATGAAACATGGTCACCCTTAATCAATCGTTTCCTTCTGAAAGTTTGCTTGGGCCAGAAGTCTAGACAAATCTTTCAGCCAAATTTCCAAGAAATCAACTTTCAAAGTCCTGGAAATCAAATTTGGAATGATTGCTACCTGGAATCAGAATCAGAATAACAAGAGTTGGAAGGAACCTTGCAGGTCATCTAGTCCAGCCCACCACCCAAGCAGAGATTCTATACCATTTCAGATGATGGCAGTCCAGTCTGTTCTTAAAAGCTTCCAGTGATGAAACCCCTAAAACATCTGAAGGAAAACTGTTCCACTGGTTGATTGTTCTGTCAGAAAATTTCTCATTTCTAGGTTGAATCTCTCCTTGATCAGTTTCCATCCTTTATTCCTTGTCTGACCCTCAGGTGCTTTGAAAAATAGGCTGAACCCCTCCTTTCTGCCACAGCCCCTCAAATATTGGAACACTGCTAACATGTCTCCCCTGGTCCTTCTCTTCGCTAAATTAGCCATACCCAGTTCCTGTAACATAGGGGTGTCAAACTCAATTTCATTGAGGGCCGCATCAGCATTGCAGTTGCCCTCGGGGGGCCGGGTGGGTGTGACGAGGGTGGGTGCGGCCAACTGGGTGGGCGTGGATGGAGTGGGTATGGCCTACTGGGTGGGCGTGGTTTCGGCAGGCAGCATGGTGCTCTCCTCACAGCGCCGAGAGATTGAGTCGGGCGGTGCGAAGCTCGCCAACTTTGCACCTTGCTGCCTGCTGAAACTTGGCAGGCTGGGGGCTAGGCAGCATTGCACTTCTCATCAGATTCGCGCCACCCAGCTCAGCTCTTGGCGTTGTGAGGAGAGCACCCCGCTGCATGCTGAAACCGGGCAGGCTGGGAGCTGGGCAGACTTGCGTTTCTTTTTGGATCTGCGCCACCTGGCTCAGCCTCTCGGTGCTGTGAGGAGAGCGCCCCGCTGCCTGCCCAAACCCCTCCCCCAGAGCCCATCAAGCCGGATATGTGAAGTAGGTGAGGGCCATTTGCTGGCCACTTCCAGGCGATGGTGCATTTCTTCATTGCTCACAAAGAGTGACACCTCCCCAGCATGCACCCAGGGGGTGGGGCCGACGCGGCAGGGGCTGGTTCCTCACTGTTTCCAGACAGCCTTGTGGAGCTAAGACTGAATGTGTTTCAGCATAGATGGCCACCACAAAATTGTACATTGGCTCCCGGCCGTTCCCTCACTGTTTCCAGGATGGCTTCGCGAGCCACATGAAACCACTTCACGGGCCGCATCCGGCCCCCGGGCCTTGTGTTTGACATGTCTGCTCTAACCATTCTTCATATATTTTAGCCTCCAGATCCCTAATCATCTGTTAAAATCAGCACTTTTAAAATGTAAGACTCTGATATCATTATGTTCTATTGTTTGTGTTTGCATTATATTGAATTCTAGTATGACATGGTCACTCTCACCCAAGTTTCCTGCAGTTTCAACTCCCTCTGTCACTTCTTCTCTGTTTGTGAGAATTAGGTCTCATATGATTGTCCCTCTAATTCCCTCTGCTATCTTTTGGACAACAAACTTGTCAGCTAGATTGGTCAGGAATCTATTTGATTTCTCACTTGGTGCAGAATTAGTCTTCCAGTTGATGTCAGTGTAATTGAAGTCTCCCATTACTATTGATTCCTACATATATTTGTTAATTGGTTAGCAAAAAGTACATCTATTTTTTCTGCTTGGTTGGGTAGCCTGTAGTATACACCTATGGCAATGTCATTCTTTTTTTCTTTTATATTGACCCATATGCATTCTAGGTTTTCGTCTTTGGTCTTGTGCATTTCTGTACAAATATAGTGGTCTTTCACATATAGTGCAACTCTACCTCCTCTTTTATGGGATCTGTTTTTTTTTAACTGTTTGTATCCTTCTATCAGTATGTTCCACTAATGGGTTTTATCCTACCAAGTTTTGGTAATTCAAATTATTTCATATCTACCTTCATGTATTAATAATCCTAGTTCACCCGGTTTGTTCCCCAAACTTTGTGCATTTGTATATAGGCACGCTTCCTATGTCTCCTATTTGGTGTTTGAGTTTGTCTTCCATCCCATCCCTCCTTACTTCATTATTTGTTTTGTTTTCTAGGGATTTTTGCTTGTAATTAGGTCCTGGAGATCCTAAAGATTGGTCACTCTCCCCCCCTCAGTTTTAGTTTAAAGCCCTCCTGATAAGTTGAGCTAGGGGTTTTCCGAAAACATTCTTCCCAGTTTTTGTGAGGTAAAGCCCATCCCTTGCCAAAGGTCCATCATGGAGGTAGTACAGACCATGGTCCAGGACACACAAATGTGCTTTTAACCCACTATTCACTTCTTCATAGCCCGAATGTTCACATGCATATCTCTGTTGTTTAATAAATTAAAACATGCACAAATAAGTAGCAATAGATTTCCCTTGAGTATGTTGTCATTTTTTATCTGGTTTCTGTGAACTGTAAAAAGCCTAAACTATTCCTAATTCAGAGGTAACAAAGTATTAGTACCATAATTTAGCTGAACTAAAAGTTATTATTTTCCTTTCACTTTGATACTACAGTATATAGTGCAGGGCTTTTCAACCTTTTCACCCATTGTACCACTTTTAGGATATGGCAACATCCGAGTACCACCAGTCGCCTAGCAAGGTGTCAAAAACTTGATGAAACAAAAAAAAAGGAAAAAAGTGATAAAGTATAGGTAGTCCTTGACTTACAACAGTTCGCTTGGTGACTGTTCAAAGTTACAATGGCACTGAAAAAAGTGCCCCCCAAGCCACAGCCGAGCAAGACACCTGCCTGCCCACCCGGCCACGCTCTTCCTCCTGTCCAAGGTTTTCATTGTTGTGAGCATTTCTGTTGAGGATTGGCAGTGGGGGTGGGGTGGGGGTGGTTGCAGCAGGTTTTGGTCACTTCACATGACCCTGGGACACTGTGACCATCATAAATATGAATCAGTTGCCAAGAATCTGAATGTAAGTCACAAGACCCTGGAGATGCTGCAACATTCTAGCTGATCGGTGCTTCTTCTGGGCTCAGAAGCGCCAGGATCAGCGCCGAGCTCAGCGCCGAGCTCCAGCTGGCGCCCGGCGCTGATCCTAGTGCTTCCGCTGAACCCTGATAGCCCTGCAGCTCCAACCATCTCTCGCTCAGGCTTGTGGGATGCTGCCACCGGTTCAGCTCATTCCCCTCCCCTGCTACCACTTTTCTAGGATGGTCGCGTACCACCTGCCAGGTGCCAATGTACCACAGGTGGTACCCATACCACTGGTGGAAAAGCACTGATATAGTGAACCTGGGGACTTCAAAAGAGCTAAGATGCCACAATAACAAGAATAACTATATCAACAATATGAAGACTCCCTGTGTAAAAGTTATGCTGAAAGAAGTTACTGTGTCATGAGCACTTACACAACTGTACATCTTATTAATGGCCAAACACTTGAATACATTGCAATTCTCCTTTGATAAGACTGACATTAGACTAAGAATACTTCTCTACTCACCAGCTCCATGGCTACTGTAAGACAAGGACACTGCTTATTAGTCAATTTGATTTTCACTGTCTTGGCATTTTGGGCAGTTTTAAAAGCCCTGGAAAGGTTTTCAGGTGCCAGTTCTAAATAAATTTCGTTATTTTCTGCAGAGACACCCTCCATCTGGAATTCATCAAAGAAGTTTATCTAGAACAATTTTAGAAAGCAGAGATGCTGATAAGGCTAGTGCTATTAATATTGGGCTTCATTTAAAATTATTTTGTATGGTATTGGTTTTTCTTTTGCTCTCATAGGTTAAGTATATATAAGTAAAGTAGCTGCTATAGTCATGAATGTACTTAGTATGAACTATAAAACAAGTTCAGCATGGTCAAAAGCATTAACTTACATACATCTACAAACCAGATAGTAACAACCCACAGCATATAATAGCTAATTAAACAAAAAATACACATGAAAAAAGCATTAACATTTTCATTTAACATCTTCCAACTCACAATAAAGTTTCACAACAAAATATTATATATCCTGACTGTAATTATTTCTATAGTTTAATAGAAGCTTTTTTTTCAAATGAAGTCTTCAGTTTGAATAAAAAGGAAGTATAATTTATATATTTTATTCAACCCTAAATATATAAAATGTTCAACTCTACTTTGCTGGAAGATGCACAGATTAAATAAATCTCTAGATCAGAAATGTATATAATGCAAGCAACTGACCATCAACTCCCCTTTGAATTTTCTGCAGATATGCTGCTAACCTGCAGTGACAAAAAATGCTACCATCTGGAGACAATTAAGAATGGGAGAAGAAAGCTCTTTAAATTCAACCTACATTATGTTATTATTGCTTGCATGATTTACTGCTACGGACTCAGAATTTGTTACTATCACATAGCAGTTGTTCTGTCTCTCCAAATAAAATAATACAGAGTTGGAAAGGGTCTTAGAGGTCTTTTAGCCAAACCTCCTGCTAAAGGAGAAGGCCCTATACCACTCCAGATAAGTGACAGTCCAGTCTCTTCTTAAAAGTCTCCAGCGATGTAGCACCTATAACCGTGGTGGCGAACCTATGGCACATGTGCCACAGGTGGCACGCAGAGCCCTCTCTGTGGGCATGTGCGCCATTGCCCCAGTCCTAGGCCTCTGCCACTGTGTGCAAAAAAAAAAAAGGTTCAATCAATTTTAACTTCTTGTGGGGAAAAGATCTCACAAAGTTGGAATTGCTTGGTTGAACTTTATTTTCAGTCCCACATAGCGGTGGAGGAAGTGACGTGTCAGAGCTGGAAAAAACATGCTGGGTGGGGATGGGGGGAGCGGCGGGAGCAGGGCGTTCCATGTGAGGGGTGGGGCGGGGCCTAGTTGCTTCCCTCCCCGTCAGACACCTGCCGAAGCCGTGCAGGGTAAGGTTGCCGACCCTGCCTGGATGCCCTCGCCTCCCCCAAGGATTTGTTTACTAACCTGCCTTTCAACTGCATTCCATTTCTCCATTCACTTCTCAGCCTTTGCTATGTGTTTGTGGGATAAAAAAATTCAGTGAAGGCTGATAAGTGAATGGAGAAACGGGATGCAGCTGAAAGGCAAGTTAGTAAAAAAAAATGCTTAGGGGAGGTGAGGGCATCTGGGCAGGGGCAGCAAACTTACCCTGCAGGGTGGCGGGAGAGTTAACGGCGGGTGCAGGGGGCCCAGGAGCTGCGCAAAGCAGGCGGAGCGGAGGCCAGGCAGATTGTGGGTGCCATTCCTCGACTCTTCCGCGCTGCTGCCTCTGCTTTGACCAAAACGACCCAGCCGTCGCTGCTGCCGCCGCCCCACCCAGCTCTGCGGCTGCTATGCCGCTGCCCCACTCCGGCCCCAGGCATCTGTGCCTTGCGCGACTGTCCTGCTCACTCCTGCGATTAGCCTCCGTGCTGGCGCCGGCACTCCACAGTCCCTCGCGGCTCCATTCCGGCCCCAGGCAGCATCTCTGCCCTGCATGACTGCTCCGCTCACACTCTCTGAGCCCGCGATCGGCCTCCATGCCATTGCCGCTACAGAAGTCACACAATGGGGGCATGTATCCGGGCAGCTTGGGTGAGGTGACCTTCGTAGGGCTAGACGATGGCACCAAGTCCTCCTGTGACGGGGCCCTGCTGATTGCCAGCTCCAAGAGCAGCGAAGGCGGCAGCAAACACAACTCAATCCTCAGTAAGCCCCGTTTGTTGTCTCCTGCCCAATGCTGCTGCCGTGAGGCCACGGAACAAGCCAGGCGGAGGTAAGGAAACGGGTCGGGGCAATGGGAGAAGGGCACTCTGCGAGGGTTGGATCCGATGCACATGGGGCTGCTACCTCGCTTTCCGGCGCTGGGCTGGACTGGGCGGGGAGCCTCCATGCTGCTTCTCCTCCTGCAGACATCAGGAGCGCTCACCCTGCCTACCCCTCATCCTGGGGCTGCTACCGCCGTCCCGTACTCTCCAGCCTGTTGCCAGCCAGCCAGGTGCGCCGAGCTCGGGCCTCGGGCAGATGGATGTTGGAGGGGAGCGAGAGCCGCGGCTGCCCGGCTCCTCCGCCTGAGGACACATGCGGTGAGGCGCCGCCCGGCTTGGTAAACCGCAGTCTGCCTGCAGGAGGAGGAGGATGGAGGAGGGCTGGCTGGGGACAGGTGCAGCGCTGCCCATGGGGGAAATCTGACCAGCCCCAGCCTGGGAGTGGGAGCGCTCGGCTGGTCAGTGATAGGCTGGAGAGCGCCGGACAGCAGCAGCTGCCCTGGGGCGAGGGATAGGTGGGGTGGGCGCTCCCGATGTCCACAGGGGAAGAAGCGGCGAGGAGGCTCCACGCCCAGCCCAGTTCAGCCTAGCCCCAACACAGCAAGCGAGGCAGCAGCCCCATGTGTGTCCCCTGCCAGGCAAGCAGAGCCGCGGCATCTGCAGGCGGGCAGAAAGCACGAGCCCCAATCCCAGCACAGCCCCTACCCACTGTAGCCATGCCCACGCAGTGGGCCACGCCCACCCAGCACCCGACGATACATTGTGGGTTTTGGGTTGCAGTTTGGGCACTCGGTCTCTAAAAAGTTCACCACCACTGACCTATAACTTCTAAAGGCAAGCCATTCCACTGGTTGTTCTCAGTGTCACGAAATTTCTCCTTAGCTCTAGGTTGGTTTTCTCCTTGATTAGTTTCCATCCATTGTTTCTTGTCTTGCTTTTTAGTGCTTTGGAAAATAGGTTTACCCCCTCTTCTTTTTGGCAACCCCTCAAATATTGGAACACTGCTATCATGTCACCCCTAGTCCATCTTTTCACTAGACTAGATACTCAATTCCTGTAATCCTTCATGTTTTAGCCTCCAGCCCCCCAGTCATCTTTGTTGCTCTTTTCTGCATTCTTTCCACTCTACACCTTTTTTATAATATGGTGGCCAAAACTGGGTGCACTATTCTAAGTGTGGTCTTACTGAGACTTTATAAAGGGGTTCATGTGATCTCAATTCTATCCCTCCATTAATGTAACTTAGGATTGTGTTGGCTGCTACCACACATTGCTATTTAAGTGATTATCCATTAGAACTCCAGGATCCCTCTCAGTTATTGCTATTGAGCTAAGTTTCACCTAATCTGTACCTGCACATTTGGGGTTTTTTGCCTAAGTGTAAAACCTTACTTTTTTCTATGTTGAATTTCATTTTATTAGATAGGGCCCAGTGTTCAAGTCTGTTAAAATTCATCTGGATCTTGAGAGTATCTTCTGGGGTGTAGGCTATTCCTGCCAGTTTAGTATCATCTGCATTTTTTTAAAATTTAAATGTATTGTTTTATCATAGAAAATAAAATACAAAAGAGTAAAACAAAATGAAACAAAACAAAAACATATTCACCCCTCACAACAAAAAAGAAAATAGTGTACAACAAAGGAGGAAAAAGTGGTCAATTAAATTTAATATTTAACAAGTTTTACAGGACTATATATATATGAAGACCAGTGTGGCTTCTTATCTAAAAGACAATTAAAAGATAATGTAAGAGTAATTTTGAATATAATTGAACATTTACAACAATGTAGCGAAAAACAAGTTGCATTAATCTTTCTGGATGCAGAAAAAGCTTTTGATTGTTTGAACTGGGCCTTTATGTTTATAGTGGAAAATATGGTTTTTGGATTGGGCTTTATACAGGGTCTATAATCCAGAAAGCTTAAATCATGTTGAACAGAGATTTACAAAACCAGTTGAAATCCAGAAGGGTACAAGACAGGGGTGTCCTTTATTATTTATTCTAGTGTTGGAACTGTTAAATAGAAATATTAAAGATAAAAGAGCAAAATGACTACAAATTCAAGCGTCATCTGCAAATTTGATGAGTTCCCCTTGTATTCCCTTATCTAAATCATTTATGAAGATGTTGAAAAAGTACTGGGGGTAAAATGGAACCTGGGGATACCTCAATGCTTATTTCTCTCCATGTAGATCAGGAGTGTCAAACTCGTCACATCACATGACGTGTCACAACATATCATGACTTTTTTCCCTTTGCCGGAGCTGGGATGGGCGTAGCTTCCATGTGACGCATCCGGCCCATGGGCCGGCAGTTTGACACCCATGATATAGATGTTGTTCCATTAAGGACTACATATTGAGCACTGTCAATCAGTTATAAATTCATCAGGTGGTGATGTTGCCTGTCCCACATTTTTTTAAGTTTACCAAGCAGTAGGTTATGGTCTATTTTGTCAAATGCCTTACTGAAATCCAAGTATACTATGTCCACTGCATTTTTCTGGTCCATTAATTTAGTCACTTTGTCAAAGAATGAAATAATCTTTGTTTGGCATGAACTATTTGTGACAAACCCGTTGACTTCTGGTTAAAACTTTGTTTGCTTCCAGGTGTTCACAGATCTGTTGCATATCTTCCCAAGTATTGATGTTAGGCTGATTGGTCTCTGGTTTCCTGGACCTATTTTTTTCTTCCTATTTTGAAGGTGGGAACTACCTCAGTTCTTTTCCAGTCCTCTGGTAGTTCCCCAGTTCTCCACAATCTTTGTAAAATATGGTTCAATGATTCTGAAATCACATCTGCTACTCCTTCAGAACTCTGGGATGTAAGCCTTCAGGTCCCATTGATTTGAACTCATCTAGATCAAACAGGTGTTCTCTTACCATTTTCTTCCTTATTTTAATTTGTATTCTTAGTTTGTCTTTACAGTTATGTTTTTGATAGGCTGAGCTGTATTATCTTTTTGCAAGAAGACAGATGCAAAGAATGAATTAAGTAGTTCTGCTTTCTCTCTACTGCCCATTGCATCCTTGCCATCTTTTCTCATTAGTGGAGCAATTGTTTCCTTGACATTTTTGTTTTTTATCTGTTGAAAGAAACTATATTGCCCCTCCCAGCACCTGCATTACTTTTGCAGTAGGAAGCACATCAGAAATCACTTTTGATTGCTGGGCTAGGATTCCAGCAATCTCCCCCTCTCTGCTTTACCTACATTCATACCAAGAAACTTGTAGACAGAAAACAGCTATATCAAATATGGATCAATTCATCTCTGCTTACTTTATTTAGATGATATTGCGCTAAGACAGATGCTAAGCTATTTAAAACTCTATTCTTCTATATCCCTTCTTAAATTATGATAACAATTTTCTAGCTCTTCTTGAATATCTTTCAGCTCTTATGGGTCTTTAATTACCTCAAATTCAACTTGCATTTTTGCTTGTCTTCTGTCTTTCTTGTTCATTTATTTCTATCTCTATTTTTTATATTTTGTAGGAACATAGGAGAAACTGCTTATTATGTACAATACTGTACAACACTTCATAGTTTGCTGTTTTTAATATTTTTTGCCATTGAACTCTTACCTGGTTAAGCTCACACCACATACTAACACCGCCATTTGCCACTTTGTCACTGAGGATGAAGTAAAGTTTATCCAAAGTAAGCCGCAGGGTACAGGTTTTAGCTAATTTGGCAATTGTGCTTATCACACCTGTCAAGACAGTACATTTTACAACATAATCTCTTAATATCTCTGTATAATAGACTATCTTGAGTCACAGGAACAAAAATAGAGGGTGAAACTTCATTACCAAATAGGCATATTAAGGATTCGTTTGGAAGTTGCATTAAAAATTACCGGACTCCAGTAATATCCCATCACTAAAAGATTAACTTATCATTTCTGTAAGATTAACAAAAAAGCTTTGGGGCCCAAGTTCTAATCACTGTAATAGTTTTTCAACTATCTGTTTACTCATGTGCAATTGTGACTGAATTTTTATAACTGATTTTATTGACATAATTAACAAGCAATTCTTATTTCTCACTCAAGTCATGGAGGAATAAAAGAAGGCAGTCTTTGAGTAACATGGTATTAATAGATTCATTACAGATAGGCTGCAACTTTTGAAGTATCCCTGTAAATGAACAAGCCCCCTTTTTTCTTTTCCCTGTATATTTTTACCTCTCCAACAGCAAAATGAAAACATGACATTCTTCCTGTACTACATACATTGTCCGAGTATTCATATGGCTTGTTTGATTTGAGCTTAGCACACTCTGGGAAGCAAATCACTGGAAAGAATATGTATCTGCTTGAATTAATCCAATTCAGTTGGCAGCTATGAATCTATCATCCTATTTACTCTCCTCAGTAGCGTGGAACAAACAGATGGACTGCCAAATAAATGAAACACTTTATTTCATATAATCAGTAGCCACGTTTCTATTTCCATTCCCGGCAGAAGGCTTGGTATTTTCCTTGAAGACCCCTTTATCCTCAGAGGAAGCACGCTCTTTTGATGGAAAAAGAAGCGCCGCTCCTTAAAATTTAAAAATCTGGCGGACAGTTGGTAAAAGAAGCCACGGAGGAGAGGACAAAGCTGAATATGCTCTTTCCAGTGTTTTTTTTCTTTCCAGCTGAGCTGCAGGCTTTTTCACACGCTCTACTCACGACTGAAATGATTGAGACATCCAACGTCTATAATCTTAGATCGAAACCGCATGACAGAAATGGCTCCGGCATCAAAGCACCGCCTCTTCTTCCCCCATAGAGAAAAAGGGAGGCATTTGCACTTCCGGTTCCCGTTTAAGTGTCTTAGGGGCGGGTCGTGAGGAGTTATGTAAAAATACCACAGGGAGTTGTTGTCTCGCGATAGCTTTTTCCCCCCCCTCCATTTCGGCCAGTGGAATCGGTTTTGTAATCTCTCTCATGGCCAGTCCAATTAAGTGGGAATTGGAAATGTCACTGATCTGAAAAAGGCCAAATTCTGATCCTACAAACTCTTTTCATTATTTCTTCGATCTATGGTGAAACCCGGAAACCGAACTAAGGGGTCGCTGCCAACGATGCCTCCGCCCATTTTTGTTTCATTTTCCCTTGTTAATGGCGGTCCAGGCAGGTTACACTTTAAAAGAAATGGGGGGGGGGCTTGTAGAAAGCGTAACCTAATCAGTTCTTATGCCTATTAACAGAATAATAAAGTTGGAAGGGACTTTGGAGGTCTTCTAGTCCAAACCCTTCGTGAGCAGGAAACCCTATACTATTTTGCACAAATGGTTGTCCAATCTCTTCTTTAAAACCTCCAGTGATGGAGCATTCACAATTTCTGGAGACAAGTTCTGTTATGACCCAGGTGGGTAAGACTAGGCAAGCCTCTTGAGAATTTATTTCTCTTGGGAAGGGTTAAACAAATGGCTCTTCACCAACCAGTCAGACTCCACTCTCAGTCCTCCAAACAACAGGTCATAGATTACCTGGCAAGCCCCCAAGGTAGAAGTCCAGGCCTCAGAGCAAGACAAAGGTCCAAGACAATGAGCAATTTCCAAATGGCACAGTGAAACAAAAGGCAAATGCAGTTCACAAAACAAGGGCACAATTCAAACCAAAAGGCAAAGAGCACTTTTCAAAACAAGACAAGGTCCAAGGCAAGGCAGGTCTGAAGGGAGAATTTTCAGAGCTAGGGCAAGGCAAGAACAGTCCTCAAAGCAAAGCAAAAACAGTCTTCAAAGCAAAGCAAAAGCAGTCAAAGCTGAGGGAGTGTAATCCGAAAACAAACATTCCTGGCTAAAGCCTCTCCTCAGCATCTCCTTAAACTCTACTATCCAGGTGAACCTCCTGAGTAGATGGGTCGCCCTGCACTGACTCTGTCTTGTCTCCATTCTTTGCACTCAGGGATCGGGTGGGGAATGCATTTGCTCATCTTTGGTGCTCCTCTGCTCTGCAGCCTGCCCTATCTCCTCCCCACTTCCTCGGTCAGCCTGCACCCTGCCCACTCTTCCAAGGCCCGAGGGACCTGGGACTGCCTCATCCTCATTCTCAGGTCATTCCATAGGGACTGCATCATCCCCGTCCATCTCCTTCTCCTCCTTGGACCTGGGTTCTAATGGTGCCATGACACATTCCACAGATTAATTGTTCTAATTCTTAGGAAATTTCTCCTTAGTTCCAGGTTGCTTCTCTCCTTGATTAGTTTCCATCCTTCACTTCTTGTCTTGCCTTCAGGTGCTTTGGAGAATAGTTTGACTTGCTCTTGTGGCAGCCTCTTAGATATTGGAATACTGCTTTGCCTACACCAGGGGTGTCCAAACTTTTTTCAAAGAGGGCCAGATTGGATGAAGTGAACGTGCTGGAGGGCCGAACATTTTTCCGAACATTCTTTGAACCATTACAATTTAATGCAAATGAATTATTTTATGCCTCTTTCCTCTCCCTCTCTTTCCTCTTTCTCTCTCTCTCTCTTTCCTTTCCCTTTCCTCTCCCCTCTCTCTCTTT
>NW_015386307.1:124086-143056 GCF_001527695.2 Protobothrops mucrosquamatus
AGGCTCCGGGGGGTTGCTCCCAGCGGGGATCCCGGGGCTTCCCCGCATGGCTCCCCAGCCACGTGCGCCTGGGACGGGGCCAGCCCAGGAAAGGGACTTCCTGGCCGCCCTTCTCCCAGGGGGCAGGGCACCCGGGCACAGGGCCAATGAGGAGCCCTGCGAGGGGGCAAGTCCCATGAGAGAGAGAGAGAGAGAGAGACAGAAGTGCAAGTGCAAGTGCCTCTGTCTCTCTCTCTCTCTCTCATGGGACTTGCCGGAGGGCCGTGGGAGGGCCGCATTTACATAGAGCAGGGAGGGCTGTTCAAGGGCCGGATTAAACCGGAACGCGGGCCGCAAATGGCCCGCGGGCCGGACTTTGGACATGTCTGGCCTACACTAAGCAAAGAATCATCTAACCCAGGTTCACACTAATCAAACCTAGCATGTTACGTTCACACAGCTGGTCTGTGCATGGGGTTTTCCTCCCAGAGAATCACACTCCATTTGAGCTGGGAATTAAGCCTCTGAGCTGCCAAAAGGCCAGGGAGGAGGCAGCTGAAATCCAGAGGCTCCTGGCTGTGAGGAATAAAAATTCAACTCCAAGGGTGTTGGAAAACAAAACAAGTTTTATTAAAGCTTTTGCAAAAGTGGTGGAACTCTTAGTAATGGCAAATCCCAGGGTCCACACTTGAATCAATTTTTGCATAGGTTTTTATACCCTGTCCCGTGCATCACGCCACATCCTTCCAAAGTGAGCCCAGTTGATAGGCCCAGCCGGTCACGTGCTTTCTGACCGCCTAGCAACCATTACAATTACCAGACCCTCCAATTATTAGATCAAATGCCACTTTTGTTCCTGTCTTATCTTCACTCCCTTTTCTGTGACATGATTTGTAACATCCTGCTAACTCGGGGTATAGCCTTATCTACAAGGTGAACTGTTACCCAAACTGAATAATTGCAATTATAATAGATTTATGTCTTCCCTTGCTTATCTATAAGAATGCCTGCTTTGCATCTAGAAGCTACAGTATGTGTGCAACAGAGTTCATGCTTCGGTTAAACATGGCTGCACTTTGGCTCATAGTTATACTTTAAAATACTAACTCTAGAAAGTTTTTTTATAAAGTATACTATATGCTATTCTACAATAGTGTGCACTATTCTAAAAGTAAACTTTAAGTCAGTGTATATAGTTTCTCTCTATTCCTCCAGCTTATTATATCTCCTTTTTTAAAAATACCTTAGCCTCTATATGCCTATTTATTTAGCAGAAATGGAAAATTACAACATGTACATTTCTTGTGTACCTCACAATTCACTCTTTTCTCCTTTTATCCTAATTGGAATTTTCCACCCATTGATACTGTCAGAACCCATTTATATTTCGTTTCTATCTATCGCCTCTGATCTAAAACCAAATCTCACCTTCCCCTGGGTTCTGCCATACTTCCAAGGGGGAGGGGGGGTATGATTGCTTTCACTTCTTCTATTCACTACAATGTAACCTTTTGTTTATTGCATCTGTGTCTGCTGCCCATTACAATGTAACAAATTGCTTCCTGCATTGTACATCTCTCTGAACTTTTTTCTCCCTAACCTGGCAGCTAGGAAAAGAGGGGGGAGGAAGAAATACAAACCTCTGGAGCCTGTCTTATTTCTCCGGTCTGTGAGGTGGGGTTTTGCTTAGGGGCACTTTAAAGCATCGATCTGTAAAGAAATCCCTCAGATCCTGTCTATTATATCTGCTATCAACTACTCTTAATAAAAGTTCCTGTTGGAAGAAATTGTTTCCAAGAGTTCTGCTTTCTTAAGATGTGGGATTGCAGTGGGTCCTTACAGATACAGTACCTTTCTTGTAACATCATTTCTGCCCTTTCCATGTCCTCTTCATAGGTTACCTGGACATTGTTTAACATCATGTGTAATATTTTCTGCTGTCCTCTTAAAAGAACATATTCTTTGCATACTAAAATAATGCACTGAAAACACTGCAAACAGCAACAAATTGCTCCTGTAACTATAATTAGTAATAAAAATTCAATTCCTGTTTTAACCCAATCTCTAAGATCTAGAAATAGATTATTAAAAAAATTAAAGGGACTCCAAAACTCCTCCCCTCCTTTGTCAAATTTTTCTAAATATTTTCTTTTTTTTTCCTTTTTTTATCTTGGGTCCAATGAGAGTACCAACTATTTGTCATCCATCTTAAATTACTCCATCCTGGGTACATGTTTCCATTTTTGAAACCCCAAGGGTCTTGATGGTTTTCTGTCAACATGCTAATATGTTTATCAGCATTAGTGTAAGGATCCACTTCAATCCCACATCTTAAGAAAGCAGAACTCTTGGACACAGTTTCCTCCAACAGGAACTTTTATTAAAAGTAGTTGACAGCAGGCATAATAGACAGGATCTGAGGGATTCCTTCACAGATCGATGCTTTAAAGTGTCCCCAAGCAAACCCCACCCCACAGTTCATGCGAACGGCTCAGACTGGTCAATCCCCAGGTGTTAAAACCATCATGGGAAAGGGGAGATAACATTGGTCCGGCTCCGGTCATAGCATGATGTTCAAGCAGCTCTTCGCCCCTCCTTTTGAGACCGGAGAAATAAGCCAGGCTCCTGAGGTTGAATTTCTTTCTCCACCCCTCTTTTCCTAGCTGACAAGTTAGGGAGAAGAAAGTTCAGAGAGAGATGTAGTGTAGAAAGCAAATTGTTACATTGTAGCAGGCAGCGGACACAGAGGCAATAAACAAGCAAAAGGTTACATTGTAGTGAATAGAGGAAGCAAAAGCAATAACCCCACAGGCATATCGCCCCTCCCCCTTGGGAGTATGGCAGAACCCAAGGAAAAGTGAGATTTGTTTTTAGATCAGAGGAGATAGATAGATAGAAATGAAATAGAAATGGGTTCTGACAATTAGCATCAATCTGAAATATGATATCAGTAGTATTAAATGTAACCTGGTATGAAACTTCATCCCTTACCATAATTGTCCCAGTATATGTTTGATTAGCCTGCCTTGTATTAGAAGGGATAAAATAAAACAAATTATTGCCATATATTCAGCATTCACATTAAATCTATCCATTCTATATCCAGTGGAATTTGAATATCACTATCTCCCAATATACCTGAATTTAGGTCAGGTTGTGTTTCCCCTGTCTCAATTTCAATTTCTCCTATAATTGGGTATGTGGGATAAAGAGTCTCTTTTGGTGTCAGACCTTTACACATTTATAACCAATCCTCCACTATTATTATGTCACAAGGTTCTTCACAGGGATAGACAGGTCCAGAGTCACAACAGTGATAAGAACAACATTCAGTGATACAGTTGCGATCACAGAACCAACACATTATGTAGAAGTTTGTAGAATGCGGAGGTCCACAGCTTCTTCTGGAATCCTTTGGATGGTACAGCAGATGCCACCACTCAGATCAAACAAGCTGCTACTCCTGCAATAAGAAAAATCACAAAGAAAACCCAGGCTGTTATTTCTTCATCCCACAATGATCACATCAGTTTTTGGTAATTTTTTAATTCACAGCAGGTCTTCTCCAAGAATTATTTTGCACTCTTTTGGCTCCACCCTTTTTCTTTCTTTCAAACTGCTGTTTCAGTTGTTAGGAGGACTTGGTAGGGACCATCTCAGGCTGGACTAAGTTTTTCTTCATGCCAGCTTTTTATCAGGACCCAATCACCAGGCTGCAACTTGTGGACAGCAAACTCCAATGCTTCCTGAGAAAAGACAAAGCAGAAAACAGCCCCAGTATCTAATTCTTTATAAACATGTCATTAGTTTCATATTGTGGAATTTCTCCCACTTGAAGTAATTTAAAATCAATTTGAATGCATTGAAATAGCCTCACCACTAGATGTTAATATAGAGCTTTTTATTTAGTTGTTTACATATCATATATTAACCAACCATTAACCATACAAAAGTATCAATGATCTCTCCCTTCAGTGGCTGCTTCTTTGTTCTAGCTATTGCTTTATTCAACATCCACCTCCCACTTTCTTCTACTTCCCATTTTTCTCTCTTTCCATATTTCTATAGTACATTCTTGTTCCTTCAACATTCTAAGGCTTGTGTTAAGGCATACAATTCACATATTTTAGGCATGAAAGCTGGCTGAGTGACTTTGGGCCAATCACCAGACAGACAGACAGACAGATAGACAGACATATCAAAAGTCACAGCAAGCAAGGTCAGTTGCGAGTATGCATGAACCATTCTCAAGGCCTGTCCTTTAATCGCTTGGAACTAAGGCTTTGACTAAGGACACACGCTAAGACCAACTGTTTCAGGATCTCACTTGCAGGACCCTTGGCAGAAAGAGCCTTCTGGTTCTGCCCAGCCCTGATGCGGAACAATTACATTCAAGAACAGGAGATCAGAGGAAAATGCCCTTGACTCGGAGACACCGGTAGGATCATCGCTCCAAGCCTCGTTTAGGTCTTTCTGGGTGAGCCCAGGGACAGATGGACAAACTAGCCAAGCAACAGGAACTGGCTAACTTTTCCACCAGGCGTTTCTCATGGTCATCCTCTGAAAATAGGGAAAGGGGAAATAGGAAGCCAATTATACCAAGAGGATCTAGCCCACCTCACCAGAGAAGGGGATGTGCTGAAAGTAGAGGGGGATTTTTGCTGGAGGAGATAGCCAGATGTGCATACAGTCAAGGTGGACTGGGAGAATGCTGGACAGGCCTATCTCCAAGTCAGGGTAGCAGCAAATCCAAGTACAGGACCACCCCTCCTGCAGCCCCCTTCTCAGGCTCGTATGTTGACAAAGGAAACAGACCCAGGTAAACCCAGGTGAATGAAGGGATCCCACAGTCTAAAGTGGGGCATGTGATATTGTCAGGGTTGATGAAGACCAAAATGGACTTGTCAGGATTCTGTCACCAGCTGGTCATTGGGCTGGTTGGGGTCCCCACTGTCCAACTGGAGGTAAAGGATGCTGGTAGTGTTGCCCCTCTGTTGGAGCTTTGATGTGCTCAATGACTATCTGAAGGTGCTCAGAGGGGTCAGAGAGCACTGAGGACAGCTTGCAGGCATGGAGCATGACCGTCTCCTCAGAGAGGTGCTCCAGCATGTTGCACTGGGGAATGAAGTAGTTGGGGAAGAGCTTGTTCACCAGGCAGTGCTGCAGGTCATTGATCAGGATCAGCAGAAAGTGGGCAGCAAGTTGAGATGCTCCATGATAGTGCAACAGTCCTTTCACTTGCTGATGGCTCCTTTGTCAAAGATTCACAAACTCAGTCAGGAATGACATAAGGCGGAGTGGCGCATGTCCAGGGTGACAGGCTGGTTTTGGTTGTGGAGCGTCAGGGCTGGCAAAAGCAGGGTGAAGTCCATGTCATAGTCTAGTGGTGGTGAACCTAAGGCACGCATGCCAGAGGCGGCACCCAGAGCCCTCTCTGTGGGCACATGCACATGCCCTGGAGATGGCAACTGTCTCTCTTCAACCAGCCGCCTGCTAACTCGTTGAGGTCCCACATGGCTGGATGCATCCCAGCATGGCTGGTTTCCCTCCCCCCCTCCCATCCCTCCCATCCCTTCTGGCCTCACATGCTCTCCTTTTCCCGGGCACGACCCACTTTATCGCCTCCTCAGCTGTCGGCCGGCCGTCCAGCTCAGAGGTGGCTTCTCTGAACTACTGGGGGTGAGCTGCGGAGCCCCAAAGTGTGCCAGTTGATGGGCTGGCAGGCTGTGGCTGCTGACAGACACTGTCAGCCCCCATGCGCTCGCTGGTCTCTGTGTGTGGGGGTCGATCGTGTCAGGCAGCAGCCACCCCAATCCCTGCCTCGCCTTGCCCTGCAACAATGGCACACCCACCCTGCCTCACCTTGCCGTGCCTCACCCCTCAGGATGAGCCTCCTACCCACCATCTACCTGCCAGAGACCCCCTGGATCTCCCCTAACCCTGCCCAGCCCCCACAGGCATCCCTCCCCATGAGCAACATCGAGGTGACCACACCCACCTTGGCCACACCACCCAGTCTGCCATGGCCACAGCCACTCCCATCCAGTGGGCCACACCCACCTGGCACCCGGTGATAAATAAGTGGGTTTTGGGTTGCAGTTTGGGCACTCGGCCTCTAAAAGGTTCGCCATCATTGTCATAGTTAGTGCCACGAGCATAGAAGTTCAGTTCATCCAGATCAAGGTCTACCATGCCTTCTCAGTTTCCTAACAGTTAGAACAATTAATCAGTGGAACAGCTTGCCTCCAGAGGTTGTGAATGCTCCAACTCTGGAAGTTTTTAAGAAGAGATTGGACAACTGTTGAAATGCAAGGTCCCTTCCAATTCTATTTATTCCATTTCCATATTCTATTCTACTCTACTCTACTCTACTCTACTCTACTCTACTCTACTCTACTCTACTCTACTCTACTCTACTCTACTCTACTCTACTCTACTCTACTCCCTCCGGAAAGCAGCAAGTACTCATTTCCAATGGGAGGTTTTTGGTCAAGTTTTTGTACCATGCTCAGCCTGGAGAAGATGGAATCCATCTACTACATCTGGAGTAATTCTCACAAACAGAGAAGAAGTGACAGAGGGAGTTGAAACTGCAGGAAACTTGGGTGAGAGTGACCATGTCATACTAGAATTCAATATAATGCAAACACAAACAATAGAACATAATGATATCAGAGTCTTACATTTTAAAAGTGCTGATTTTAACAGATGATTAGGGATCTGGAGGCTAAAATATATGAAGAATGGTTAGAGCAGACATGTCAAACACAAGGCCCGGGGGCCGGATGCGGCCTGCGAAGTGGTTACATGTGGCTCGCGAAGCCATCCTGGAAACAGTGAGGGAACGGCCGGGAGCCAATGTACAATTTTGTGGTGGCCCTCTATGCTGAAACACATTCAGTTTTAGCTCCACAAGGCCGTCTGGAAACAGTAAGGAACCAGCCCCTGCCGCGTCGGCCCCACCCACTGGGTGCATGCTGGGGAGGTGTCACTCTTTGTGAGCAATGAAGAAATGCACCATCACCTGGAAGTGGCCAGCAAATAGCCCTTGCCTACTTCACATATCCGGCTTGATGGGCTCTAGGGGAGGGGTTTGGGCAGGCAGTGGGGCGCTCTCCTCACAGTGCTGAGAGGCTGAGCCAGGTGACGCAAATCCCAAACGAGACGCGAGGCCACCCAGCTCCCACCCTGCCCGGTTTCAGCAGGCAGAGGGGCACTCTCACAGCGCCAAGAGCTGAGCTGGGTGGCGCAAATCTGATGAGAAGTGCAATGCTGCCTAGCCCCCAGCCTGCCCAGTTTCAGCAGGCAGCAAGGTGCAAAGCTGGCAAGCTTCGCACTGCCCGGCTCAATCTCGGCACTGTGAGGACAGCACCCCGCTGCCTGCCGAAACCAGGCAGGCTGGGTGCTGGGTGGCATTGCACTTCTTTTTGGATTTGCGCCACCTGGTTCAGCCACTTGGTGCTGTGAGGAAAGCGCCCCGCTGCCTGCCGAAACCGGGCAGGCTGCGGGCTGGACTGCATTGTGCAGGTAACATTGACTCTCACACTGCTCATGGGATCCCATTCCTCCAGGGCCCACCAAGCCAGATATGTGAAGTAGGTGAGGGCCATGTGCTGGCCACTTCCAGCTATGGTGTATTTCTTCATTCCTCACAAAGGGTGACACCTCCCCATCTGCGTTTCTTGCCTGTTTTTTCCCCTCCCTCATCTCAAATATTTTCCCACCACTCTGTACTTAGGAAGGAAAGAAGGAAAGAAGGAGAGGGAGGGTCTGAGGGAAGTCCTGCCTTAGTCCTGCCCTGCTACCCTTTCACCATCCCCTTGCCCCCTCCTCCTGGCCTATCCTGGGGGTCTCCCATCCTATTGCTAAGGAAGCTTTGGAAACAAAGCCGGGTCTCCTCCCATGGAGAGAGAATGGGCCTCTCTCTGACTTTGCCCTCATACCCATCATGAGCAACCTGGGTAAGGAGAGCAGCAGCAGCCTTGAGGGTGAGGTAAGCACAGCAGCAGCCTTGAGGAGGAGGTAAGTGCAGCTGGGCGCCTCCTTGGGGAAGTGGGGCTGGGCTTGGTGCCGCGGGTGCTCGAGGATGAGGCTGGGCATTTGACCTCTGCTGTCCAGGGCTCCCGGCAGCCCACACCACCATCCAGCCCCTCCCGCATGGCCTGAGAGGAACAGTGAGGCTCCTCCAGTGGACCATGCCTTGGCACTTGCCCTGGTCCCACCCCCTTCTGCCAGAGACCCTCAGATCTGTCCCACTCCTGCCCAGGCCCCCACAGGCCCCCTTGACGTGAATGATGTAGATCTGGCCACACCCACCCAGTAGGCCATACCCACTACATCCACGCTCACCCAGTAGGCTGCACCCCCCCTGGCCACCACCACCCCGAGGGCAATCGCAATGCTATTGCAGCCCTCAATGAAATTGAGTTTGACACCCCTGCTCTAGATAACAGCAAATAATTTAAATTGGCTATACCTCTGTCCAGTTACTTTGGTCATAGTTAACATAACATTAAAACATTAAATATCCTTGTTTACCCTCAATAAGATACCTTTTAAAAAATATTCTGGGCTTTTTTTATGATCCCCTTTTAGGTGTCCAAAACACAATATTATTTCAGTCTTTTTGTTTACAACTCCATTAATAGGCTGATCTGCAAAATTACCATAATCCTGTACACCCGTAAGATTAAATGAACATTTAAATTCACCAGCCTTTCAATGACTCCAGCATATAATGTATTTCAAGAGGTCAAGTGCGCTCTCATTTGAACCGCTGTGCCTATCTCTACCTGGACCCAGCTACTATGGTCGATGTGATTGCATCCAGCTTAGAGGGAGAGGCATCCGAATGGCTGAATAATTTATATAACGAGCAAGCCCCTGAATTGGAGGACCCCCATCTCTTCCTCTTAGGACTGAGAGCAAGGTTTGAGGATGCATCCATTGTCCTCAAAGCAGAAGAAAAAATCCATAAGCTAAAGCAAGCCGGCAGGCTTGTTCTGGAGTACGTATGAGAGTTTCACAAGATAGCTGGTGAGATAGAGAGGTGGCCTGAGCAGTCCCTAGTCCCGTGGAGGCGAACCTATGGTGGTGGCAGAGCTGTCCCTGTGGGCACGCGTGCCATCGCCCTGGAGGGAAGTGGGGCCAGACTGCTCCCCTCTGCCTCTCCACATGCGCCTGCGTTCTCAGCTTTCTTTCTCTCTGCACTGAGAGCCAGGAAGGAACTGCAAGAGCTGGGCAGATCCGGGCTGGATGGTGGAGGCAGCTGCCAGCACGAGTCCAGGTAAGCCTCCGGAGTAACTTTTGCAGCATCCCAGCCGCCCGATCCAGGCTCCGGAGGCCTGGAAAAGGCTTCTGCCGCCTGGATCGGCCATGGGGGGGCACAAAATCACCCACGTGCTGCGCGGATCACCCTGCCACCGCCGCCTATCCCCCCCAACAGCCACGTGGATCACGCTGCTGCCGCCATTCCCTCCACAACATGGATCATGTGCCGCCGCCCCTCACCCACTGTGCGAATCGCACTGCCGCCGCTGCCATTCCCAACCAGCCACCACGTGGATCATGCTGTTGCCGCCGTTCCCCACCCATCCACCGCATATATCGCACTGCCGCCCTTCCCCCTCACCCACAGCATTTTCCAGGCCTCCGGCACCTGGATCAGGCTGCTGGCGTGCCGTAAAATCACTCCATGGCCAAGGATGCGAACTCCAGAGGCATGGAAAACGCTTCTGCTACCCGAATAGGCCATGGGGGAGAAGCAAAATCACTCTGCAGCCCTAGATCCGGGTGGCAGAAACATTTTTCAGGCCTCCAGCGCCTGGATCGGGCTGCTGGTGCACCACAAAATAGCCCCACGGCCATGGATGCGAGTTCCGAACCTCGGGAAAGGCTTTTTCCAAGTGGTGGCAGCAGCGCAATCCGTGTGGCAGATGGGGGTGAAACAGTGCCGGCCAGTTTTGGCATGGCGCGGCTGGAGGCAAACAGTCGCCTCGCGCGTCATGGCAAATGTCCAGTTTCAGCTATAGCTTTGATAGCTCTGTATGCAGAGCTGCAAAGTTTTCTGACAGCTCTGCCTACAGAGTCACCAAAACAGCAGGTGCTGTGGCTGGGCCAGGGAGGGCCCAAATTTGGCCCCTTGGGGCTGTCCCAGAAATGGCAATGGACCGGCCGCCGCTGCCCCAGCTCTGGCCCACCCCAACCTGGCTGGGCGCCCTCCCGGTGCATGCACAGGAAACATTGAGTGCTCAGGGGCTGGTGGTTTGCAGCAGCAGCTGCAGCTCATTTGCCTCACCCCACCCATCCCAGCATCGCCCATCACGCCCGGCCATTCCCCACTTTGCTGGGGCTCTCCTCATCTGGCTCTGCTGCACCACGCCTTTCCTCACTTGGGCCTAGCGTTCTGTAAGCCTAGCGCCCTAGGGCATGCCTGGCCTGTGGGATGAAAGGCGCAGAGATGGGAGTGCGCAATGGCACAAGCTGAGCATCGGCCGGCTCTCATTTGTCCTCTCCGCCACATTGTAGGGCCGGAGAGGGGAATGCAGCAGTCATGCAGAGCTGCAGCCTGGAACTGATGGCGGCCGGCAATGTGTGGTGGCTGGAGGGAAAGGATGAGGAGAAAGCAGGAAGGGTCTCTCTCTCTCTCTCTCTCTCTCTCTCTCTCTCTCTCTCTCTCTCTGTGTGTGTGTGTGTGTGTGTGTGTGTGTGTGTGTGTGAAAGAGAGCGAGAGTGAGAGAGATAGCGAGGAGAGGAAGAGGAGGAGGAAGAAGCCAAGGTATTATTAAAAAGGGGAGCCTCCCCCTTTCTTCCTCCCTTCTCTCTTTTTTTTAACCTCCTCCCACTCCGTTCAGGTGCAGCTGGAGGAAAAGGGCGAGAAGGGGGATAAAGCAAGGAGAGTTTTTTGTGTGAGGCAGAGAGAGAAAGAGAGATTAAGCAAGCAGGGAAGCAAAAGTGTGGGGAAAGGAAAGCATTGCAGAGTAAACAAACTTACAAAAAGGGGATCTCTCTCTCTCTCTGTCTCTCTCTCACACACACACTTCCCCCACCCCTTCAATATCATCTCTTCCCCCACCCCTTCAATATTATTTCCCCACCCCTTCAATATCTCTTTCCCCACCCCCTTCAATATCATCTCTTCCCCCACCCCTTCAATATCATCTCTTTCCCCACCCCTTCAATATCTCTTCCCCCACCCCCTCAATATCATCTCTTCCCCCACCTCCTTCAATATCATCTCTTCCCCCACCCCCTTCAATATCTCTTCCCCCATTCCCTTCAATATCAGCTCTTCTCTCCCCATCAGCAGGACCCAGGCAATGCCTCTCACAGCTCCAACTGAATCTCTGCCTGAAGACTGCGTGAGGCTGCCTGCCACCCCCAATCAGCTGGAACTGCATGCGCTGATCCTGGGCTCTCAGCAGAACCCAGGCAACATGCAGTTCCAGCTGACTTTCCCACAAGCCTGTGCAGCACTGCTGCCGCTTCACCTCATCCACTTTTACACTTTTTTTACATTTTTTTTACAGTGCTGCTCAACCTGTCGTATGCATACCACCTGCCAGGTGCCAACGTACCACCGGTTGAAAAGCCCTGTCATGGACCACAGTTCTCATAATCCTGTGGCTATTCTGACTAGAAATGCATTGACTTATTTTCTCTGCAGTATGCGCCTAGGAGGCAGTAGGTCTGTGGGATTTAGACGCATTTAAACATTTTTTCTTCTGCCTAATTTATTAAATCAACATCTAATTCAAAATTAAATGTTTCTGGGAAATCCAGGATGGTTTACAAAAAAACCCTCGAAGACAGCTATTGTAAAGCATCACCAACACTGCTTAAAACAATATTAAAAGTATTCGTTTTTCTAGCCATAAAAGTTATCCCATGTTCTAAAGTAAACTGAGTCTTCTTTCTTTTTAATCTCTAAGGTCTATCTATCCATTTCTGCACATTCTAAAATTTTCTTGATTAATACTTCTTCAGTTGGTAAGTTTTCATTTTTCCAATACTGGGCAAGTATGATTCTTGCTGCTGTTAGTACATGTACTATTAGATATCCGCTCTCCTTCTCATAATTAGCTCCTATTATTTCTAACAAAAACAATTCTGGTTTAAAATCTATCTGTTTTTTAGTTATCTTCTCCAACCATATACCGGTATGTATCTTAACCCAAACCCTTTTTGCTTTAGGGCATGTCCACCAGATGTGATAATAGGTACCTGGCCTTTGTTTACATTTCCAGCAATTATTTGAAGTATTTTAAAACATTTTTGCTAATCTCATTGGTGTCATATGCCATCTGTAAAACATTTTATGCAAGTTTTCTTTATATGGCACTGCTTTAGTTAGTTTAATATTCTGTCCCACAGTTTTTGCCACTCTTCCAATTCTATAGTATATCCAAAGTTCTTTGCCCATATTATCATTGTATCTTTTACTTGTTCTTCTTCCATCTTTAAATTTAGCAGAAATCTATAAAGTTTCTTAATCAACTTTTCATCTGTTTTTAACAATATTTGATCAAACTCTGTTCTTTATAAAATCCCATTGTTTTTCATATATCGTTTGAATTTGCAAATATGGCCACCATGCTAAATCAATACCTTGTTGTTGTAAATCTTGTCTGTCTTTCAATTTTCCTTCATTATCCAAAATGTCTTTATAAGTCACAACTTTATCATAGTTAATTAAATTTGGGTAAGCAAAAGCTTCCATTGTTGAAAGCCATTCAGATATCTTGACATAAACTTTTTCTTTTATTTTTTCCCATTCTAAAAGAACTGCATTCCTTATAAAATGGTTTTGAAAATATCTATGTATTTTCTTCTTCCCAAACCACAGAAATGTATGCCAGCCAATCTGTAGATTGTGCCCCTCTAGATACAATAGTCTTTTATCTCTAAGCATTATCCATTCTTTAAGCCATGTTAAAATAGCTGCTTGGTAGTATAACCTCCAGTCTGGGAGTCCAAATCCTTCACTATCTTTAGCTTCTTGTAGCATTTTCACTTTAATTCGCACTTTTTTCCCTTCCCAGATAAATTTTAATATTGTTGTGTTCAGTTCATCAAAAAAAGCTTTTCCCAGTCTTACAGGAATCGTTTGAAATAAGAAGAATATTTTCGGTAGAATATTCATTTTCACTGTAGCTATTCTCCCCAGCATGGACAGTTGGAGATTTTTCCATTTTTCCAGGTCCAGTTTTATTTGTTTTGGCAATCTTACATAATTATCTTCTTTTACTGTTACACATCTTGCTGTTAAGTAGATTCCCCAATACTTAACTTTTTTAACTATTAAAAGATTTGGGTTTTTTTGTAAGTTGAGTTTTTTGTTTTTCTGTTAGATTCTTTGGTCTTTTCTGTTTATTTTCAGATCTGCCACTTCTCCAATTTTTTCTATTTTCTCCAGCAATTTAGTGATTATTTCAAGTGGCTCTTCCAATATAAAAACCAAGTCGTCTGCAAATGCTTGTAATTTATATTTTTCATCTTTTATCTCCAATCCTTTAATTTCTATATCTTGTCTAATATTTTTATTCAGTACTTCCAATGTTAATATAAATAGCAATAGGGATAATGGACATCCCTGTCTTGTACCCTTTTTAATGTTAAAATTTCTGTATAATCTCCATTTAAAATTATTCTAGCAGTTTATTTATCGTAAATTGTTTGGATTGCATTTATGAAATTTTCCCCAAAGTCCTTTCCACAAGCTGCTGAAAATTGCCAGTTTAAATTGTCAAATGCTTTTTGTGCATCAAGGAATATTAATGCCATCTGTTTCCCTGGATGAGTTTCATAATACTCTAACACATCAAGGATCATTCTTAAGTTGTTTTTTATCTGTCTTTTAGGTAGAAAGCCATTTTGATCTGTGTGTATAAATTCAATCAGAAATTTCTTAATTCTTTCTGCCACTATTGAGACAAAAATTTTATAGTCTGCATTTAATAATGATATTGGTGTATAGTTTTTTATTTGTGTCAGATCAGTATCTTCTTTAGATATTAAAGTAATGTTGGCTTCAGTCCACGACTTTGGTATTTTAGCCTCCAGAAGAATTTCATTACATAGTTCTTTCAAAGTCAGACTTAATACACCTTGTAATGATGTATAAAATTCTGCAGGTAGTCCATCTGGGCCCGGAGTCTTATCCTTTTTTTTGCCTTTTTATGGCTTCTATAATCTCCATCATTGATATTTTTCCATTTAATATATTTCGAATGTTCTCTGGAATTTTTGGCAGGTCTACTTTTTTTAAATACAGCTGTTATATTGGGGCATGTGAGAGAGTGCATCTGCCAGGAAGTTCTCCCCCCCCCCCCGGCAAGTGCTTGAGCATGAAACGGAATTGGTGAAAATGCTGGGACCAGCGGGCTTGCTTCGGAGTGAGCTTTCTGGGTGTTTTCAAGGCTTCCAGGTTTTTGTGGTCCGTCCAGACCTGAAAAGGGATTTTATTCCCTTCAAGGCAGCAGTTATCAACCTGTGGGTCACGACCCCATTTGGGGTCGAACGACCATTTCATGGGGGTCGCCAAACAACGCAGTCTGCCATTTTTTTTTACCCTTTTCCTTAGCTGTGCTACTCCCTCTGCTTGGCGGCAGCCTGCATGCACAAACTTTACCAAATGTGCCCTGCAGGACGCGTGTGAAGAGCGCAGGCGCAGAGCAAGACCCAGCCCTCCCCAGGGGCTCATTTCAGATTTACGCCGCAAAAGTTTTTCTCGCGCAGAGGAGAGAGGAAAAACAATTGCGGAACACTCGGGAATCCCTTGCAAGGCACCAGGTACCTTGGTGCTTATTTCCTAATGCCTTCGCCCCCCCCCCGTGTTTTCTGCTCCACCCCGAATTCGCCTCCCTTCCACTCTCCTTAAGCAGCCATTTATGGTCTTAATACAGCCCTCAGTCTGTCGCCCTTTCCACACCCCCTAAAAGTCTTCATTCAGGCAGGCTTCCAGAGGTCGGCTGGCAGAATGCAGGTAAACCCTCCCCCCTGTCCTGCTGCCTCCCAAGGCGCTGCTCCGCATCCCGTGCCTCCATGCCTCAAGCCCCCGTGTCACAGAACTGCTGGTGTTATGCTTGGGCGAAAGACTTTTTCTTTTACAAATGGGGTGGGTGGGCAGGCAGGACCCCGCCCGCCGAGTTGCCGCCTCTCCATCGCCCTCTGCCAGCCGGCTCTGTCGCCGGACCTCCCAGCTGACAAGCGCAGGAGTTCGGCACTGCGGCGGCCTCCCCTTTGCCCTCCGCACTGGCCAAAGCTTTGCCTGACGTTCCAGCTGACCGGCGCAGGTCCGGGGGTTGTCAGCTGACGGGCGCAGGAGGTAGGCGCTGTGGCGGCCTCCCAGCCGCCTGCTTCATGCAAGCCCTTGCAACTGCTCCAGCTGAAGAAGCAGGCGGCTAGGAGGCCTCCATGGCACCTACCTCCTGCGCCCATCAGCTGATGACCCCCGGACCTGCACCGGTCAGCTGGAACATCAGGCAAAGCTTTGGCCGGTGCGGAGGGCGAAGGGGAGGCCGCCGCAGCACCAAACTCCTGCGCTTCTGAGCTGGGAGGTCCGGCAATGGAGCTGGCTGGCGTGGAGGGTGGTGGGGAGGTGACGGCTTGGCGGGCATGGTCCTGCCTGCCCGCAAATGTCGCGCCCACCCACACCATCTGTAAAAGAAAAAAATCTTCCGCGGGCAGGCAGGATCTTTGAGAGGGAGAGAGAAATAGAGAGAGGGAGCTGAGCTGAGCCGGTCCTCATGCCTCCTGGTTGCCCGGCTGCCCTCCGCGCCGCGCTGGAGCCTCCCCCCACCACCTGGCCCACCTCCCTCACCGTCGGAGGCTGCCTCGGCCCTCTGCCGCCTGGCGCAGTCCTGGGGCTGGCGGGCAGGAGCAGCTCCTTCCCGGCTCGCCGGGCTCCAGGTCTCAGAATCGGCCAGGCAGTGGGGAAGAGGGCGAGGCAGCGGCGATGCCCGCATGTGCGTCAGAGGCCAGCTGGCGCTCTGGCCTCGCCCCTCTTGTGTGCGACGAATCGGGGAAGGGTTTGGCGGTGAAGGGCTGCGTGGCGTGGAAAGGGGCTCCCGCGACCCCACCACTGCGATGGCGCTTAGGAGGCTGGAGGGGCTGGCAGGCCCGGAGGGGCGGCTGGGAGAGGGCAAGAGGTGCCGGGATGAGGATGGAGGGCTCCAGGTTGGTGGGCACGAGAGGACGGCCAGTGGCTCCGAGGCGCGTTGATCCTCCGCGCGGCTTCTGAGGCCCTGGAGGTGACGCCGCTTGGCTCTCCACCAGGCTCTCCGCCAGAGCCTGCCCCCCTTCCCGGGCAATTGTGCGGAGCTGCTTGTGTGTCCTTGGCAGTGCCTGCAAGCAAGGCTGTGTGCCCAAGCCGAAATGCCGCGCTTTTCCTACCACTTCTCCTCCCGTTGGTCAAAGAGGCAGATGCGATTTCCCTTTCCCTGGTTCTTTTCATCTGCGCTGGAAAGGACAATTTGGGCTATTTTATTACCAGTACCTGTTGCTTGTTTTATTACTTGTTGCCTTTGCTGAACCAGGGAAAATTGGTTAAAGTGATTTTCAGGAACTGCAGAATGCCTCCAAGTAAAGCCGCAGCAATTATTCGGCCAATTTTCCCTGCTAGGGCATCTGTGTGTGTCTCCAGACCTTACTGGACTACCATCCCCAGCAGCCCTAAAAAGCACTGTGGAAGAGTGGGGAATGCTGGGAGTTGCAGTTCATCACCATCTGGGAAAACATGACTCTCCAAAGATCATTCCTTCCTTCCTTCCTTCCTTCCATCCATCCATCCATCCATCTCCTTCCCTTCCCCTTCAATCTCTCCTTCCTTCCTTCCTCCTTCAATCTCCTTCCTTCTCCATCTCCTTCCTTTCCCCTTCAATCTTTCTTCCTTCTTTCCTTCCATCTCCATCTCCATCCCTTCCCCTTCAATCTCTCTCTCCTTCCTTCCTTCCCCCTTCAATCTCCTTCCTTCTCCATCTCCTTCCTTTCCTTTTCAATCTTCCTTCATTCCCCTTCCCTCCCTCCCAACATTTTTGAGCAAGGAAGAGTAAGCTTCTCCAGCGAGCATTGCTATATTATTTTTGTGATTAATCACTATGCTTTAATTATGTTCAATTCGTAACAATGAAAATACACCCTGCATATCAGATATTTACATTACTATTCATAACAGTAGCAAAATTACAGTTATGAAGTAGCAACGAAAATAATTTTATGGTTGGGGGTCACCACAACATGGTGGCCACGCCCACTTGGTGGCCACACCCACTTGGCCACACCCCTGGCACCCAGCGATGTATAAGTGGTTGGGGGTCACCACAACATGGGGAACTGTATTATGGGGTCGCGGCATTAGAAAGGTTGAGAACCACTGCTTCAAGGAACTGGCGCCACGAGGCGTCCGGTTCCGGATTGCGGCACTCGCAGCTGTGTGAGGAGACTGCTCTCCTCACCAGCTGATTCTCCGCTGCCGGTAGACCCCTTAATTGGGTCGAAAAGCTGCCTTGGAGGGGCGGCTACCAGTGAGGAGGTCCTCGTTGTCCTTGGGAGAGCAGCAGCTTCTTCCAGGGACTGAGATTTGCTCCTTTGGGCCGACAGTGGAAAGAACGGCCAGTAAAATGGCCGTTCGCCTAGCCGCTGAAACCAGAAGTCAGAAGAACATCTAAGCACAGGAACCACTGTGGCTGAGCTGGGTGAGACTTTTTACCTTCCCTCTCTTGGTTTTTCCTTTTTTTTTGTGCCTGTAAAAAGCACCTTTGAAATTACTTCCCTGCTCTGAGAAGACGGCGTTGGTCAATGTGGGAAAAAGAAGCTTATGGATTGAATTAATTTAAAGTAACTTTTTTTTACCTCTATTTTTATTCCTTTTTTTTCACTTTGGGGTCTTGGAAAATTTTTAATATTGAATCTGCTATTGGACTTGAATTGCTTTTTTTTCCTCCGTGTTTCCTGATCTTGTTTATGAGATTCTTGGTCTATGGGAGAAGATTTTACATTGTACTGAGGACACCTTGTGGAAAAAGCTAAAATTGCAGCTTTCCCCTTTTTCTGGTGACTCAAATTGACCTTGACTTTCAGATTACCACAAAAGGAAAAATATAAAGAAAATTAACAGCTGTACTGGTGGGGGTGGACATTGATTAAATATTTTCTACATAGCCTCTACTAAATGATACAGACTGTTTCTAATTATTTTTAAAATGGAGCAACCCTTGGTTCAACTTGACTATAAACTTATACTGGAAAAACTTTACGAAGCTACTGATGAAATACATTTGCAAATAAAAGAATTTACTATGGAAATAAAAAACAGAAATTCTGCTTTGAATCAACAAATTGACTCCCAGACCTTATCTGAGCTTTCTAGAGACTAAAAAACAATAGAAGCGGGACTAACCAAAGGTAAAGAAGACTTTGTTCTACTTTATATGCGTACGGATGAGATCTCTGAGGAACCAAAAAGGATTGTAAGTAATTCACTTACATCCTTAAAACCAATAGAAATGGACAGACAAATACAACGAGCTGAGAACTATGGTAGCCTGGATAAACAACTATCATCTACAAAGTTGGATATAACTGAGTCGGCTATTCAACAGTTTCAAATGTGGAGTTTTGACTTTTCAAAACAAGGGACTACTTACAAAGGAGTTAGGTCTCTACAACAGAAAAGACTTCGTCTCTGGTTGATTCAAAGGATTTTACAAGGCATAAAGAGTGACTTGTTTATTGATATAGAGGCCTTGTTATGGAAACTGGTTTGGCATAAAAGGAAAGCCAGAATAAGATTTAAGGATGTGACTTAAGGTTTTAGGTAATGGGTTTAAAAGGCTTATCAGATATGGATTGATTTATGGCTTAAAACAGTTAAATAAGAGATTAGATTGAATAAAAACTAATTAAGGTTTGAACTTAATAATAACTTGTTTTGTTTATGTATTAATATGCTTTGGATACAGTAATTTTGGGAGGATGTTAAAGAAATTTGATA
>NW_015386307.1:146254-147341 GCF_001527695.2 Protobothrops mucrosquamatus
GAGAGAGGGGAGAGGAAAGGGAAAGGAAAGAGAGAGAGAGAGAAAGAGGAAAGAGAGGGAGAGGAAAGAGGCATAAAATAATTCATTTGCATTTAATTGTAATGGTTCAAAGAATGTTCGGAAAAATGTTCGGCCCTCCAGCACGTTCACTTCATCCAATCTGGCCCTCTTTGAAAAAAGTTTGGACACCCCTGATTTAGATGAAAGATTATTGAGGATTGCTATGATTGATTTAGTTGTATTTTTATTTTATTTTTTAAAAATTTTTATTTATAAAACAATTAAAAAAAACATTGGATTTGACGTGACATTCCAGTATATACATTCTTATCAGATTATACCATATTTTACAATCAATTCATTATCTCTACATATACATTAAATTTTATATAAATTATCTATTCTAAAGTAACATACATTTCTATCTTATCATTCATCTTTAATCCCAGCCGTCCTTTTCAAATTCCTCCAGCGGTAAAATTTATCCCAGGTTTCAAAAAAAAATTGATCCACATTTATCTTTTAGTATCATTGTGAGCCTGTCCATTTCTGCACATGCTAATATTTTATGTATTAACTCTTCCTCTGTGGCAATTTCCTTACTCTTCCATTTTTGCGCAAAGGCAAGCCTGGCTGCTGTCAAGATATGTAGCAACAGGTAGATTGTTCCCTTATCATATTTTTCTGTCGCTATTCCCAGCAAGAAGAGTTCAGGTTTTAACTCTAAGTCCAGTGTTAGTATATCCCTCAGCCAGTTTCGTGTCCTGTTCCAGTACTCGCGAGTCTTTGGGCATTCCCACCACATATGGTAATATGATCCTATTGCCGTTTTACATTTCCAGCATAGGGGTGAGATGTTCGAACACATTTTAGCTAACCTTACGGGTAGGAAATGCCATCTGTAAAACATCTTGTAAAGATTTTCCTTATATGAGGTAGCTAAGGTGAGTTTCCTATTTCTTTCCCACAGTTCTTGCCAAATATGTAGGTCAATACTAAAACCAAAATCCCTACTCCAAGTTAACATGGTCTCCTTAACCTGTTCTTCATACATTGTCTGTTCTAAAAGAAAATGATATATTTTCTT
>NW_015386307.1:150954-186047 GCF_001527695.2 Protobothrops mucrosquamatus
CTAGTAAAAGAGTGAGGAGGGAAGCTCCTCTCCTCTTATTCTTCTGGGCTCCTTGGATCGTCCTTTCCAGGAAACCTCCAGCAGGTTTTTTCACTGGATCACTCCTACTAAGACGCCAGGATTACTTTGACTGAATCTGTCACGTCTCTATCCCGCTAGATCACCGCTACAGTCGGTCAGCTGTCTGCTGTCATTTCTTTGCGGCCATTAAAGACCGTCACCTTTCTCCGCTCGACTTTCCAAGGCTTTCCCTGAGTCCGCTGATCTTGGCCGCCGCCAAAGATTGCTCCTCAGGACGCCTCCTGCTTTCGGATCACCCTCCAAGAAATCCGGGACCTCAAAGGGTCCGTCAAACGGTCGAAAGCGAGTGTGGATGCTCCGGAGAGTCGTCCAACACACCCGTTCTTCTTGACAGCTGGCCCTGCCCCCGATTTAGTTGTATTGTAATATATCAATTTGAATATAATATGTCATTAGAGGGAAAAAGAGGAGGTTTTCAATGACTTAATTTGAACTTTACGAATATGACTTTGTTTTGTGGACAATTGACTGCCCTGCCACCACGTTGTTTCTTAAGCACTTGTTTGTAAAATAAAAAAAACAATAAAACTTGTTTAAAAAAGAAAGGAACTGGCGCCACGTAAGTAATGACCAATGAACCCTGCATGCCTCTTTTTCCCACACGGGCCAGCGTTATTCCATTTCAGTGAGTTTCTTGGACATATACGCAGATGGTTGCAATACCCCTTCGTCATTTTCTTGTAATAGTACAGCCCCCACTGCCACATCACTTGTGTCCGCCTGTATTACGAAAGATTTATCCGTGTCTCAGTACGGGTTCAGCAGATATAAGTATCTTTAACCTCTTGAACGCCGCTTGGCATTTCATTGTCCATTTTAGTGGCTGTCTAGGTTTCACTAAGGATTCTCCCTTCGTTTTTAATAAGTTTGTGAGGGGTAGGGCTATTTGGGCGAACAAAGGGATGAATTGGTGGTAAAGGTTTGCAAAACCCAGGAAACTTTGCAACTGCTTCTTTGTGCGAAGTGGTGCCCATTCTAGTACTGCTCTGATCTTCTTGGGGTCCATTTCAATGCCCTATGGGGATATGCGATAACCCAGGTAGTTTATTCTTTCCTGGTGGAATTCGCATTTCGTTAATTTGGCATATAGGTGGACAGCTCACAGTTTCTTTAAAACCGCTCTGACTAGGTTGACATGTTCCTCTTTGGATTCAGTGAAGATAAGGATGTTGTCTAGATAAACCAGGACCCCCTTAAATAGGTGCTCCCTTAGTACCTTGTTGATTAATTGCATAAATACTGTGGGGGCCCCTTATAGTCCAAACGGCAAAATTTTGAATTGGTAGCATCCCATTGGGCAATTAAATGCGGTTTTCCATTCATCCCCTTCCTTAATCCTAACGTGGTAATACGCTTCCCTTATATCTAGTTTAGTGAAAATTCTTCCTTTCGAGAGGTGGGATAACATGTCCTTCATGAGGGGTAGGGGGTATAGGTTACTTTCACTGATTGCATTCAGGGAGTGGTAATCCACGCACAAGCATAAAGTGCTGTCCTTCTTCTCTCTAAAGAGGACTTTAGGCTTGGCAGGTTCAATAAACCCACTTTCTAGGTTTTTATTTATGAATCTTTCCATTTCCTCCTTCTCCTTAGGGCTCATAGAGTATAGTCTCAGCTTTGGGAGTTTTGCCCAGGCTTGAATTCTATGGTACAATCTGTAGGTTGGTGAGGGGGTAGCTCATCCGCCCTCTCCTCACTGAAAACTTCAGCAAGGTCTTGGTATTCCTCTGGTATTTTTGGGTAGCCCCTTTTCTTTTCCCATTGATGCTTTCTCCGTTCCTAAATTTGGTAGGGCTCCTTGGGGTTTTAAGTTTGCCGGATCCCCCTTCGGGAAATTGAGTTCTGCCATCCTCCAATTCACCCAGGGGTTCCATTTCTTTAACCATTCCAGCCCTAGGATCACTGGGCATTCCATGCCTAGAGTCACTACAAACGTTATATCTTCCTCATGGTTCCCCAGGATAGGCGGACTGGCAAACTGGCTAGGGTAGCTGGCACCCCCCTGCTATGGACCCATCTAACTGGCCAAATGAGAGTGGTTGTTTCAGCCTCCTCACCGGAATGCCCAAGTTCCCCACTAGTGTTGAGCTAATGAGGCAGCGGGTGCAGCCAGAGTCTATTAAGGCTTTCACTTTGACAGCTTTGGGTATGAAGGAAGCTAATATAGTCACTGTCTTGAGGATGGGTGTGATTTGTCCACTTACCAGGGGTTTGCCCTATGAGCTGTCATCCGAGGTGTCCACTGGCCCTGCGCTGTAGGCCGGAGTTCCCTCCCCATGTTTGGCAGGTGTTGGGGACTCTACAGCCTCTATCACTCTCATGGTGGGTTCGTTTGGCTTGGCTGCAGACTTCCCTGATTTCCTGGCCGGTGATCGGTCTGGGTTGCGCTGAGGGGCTTTCGAACAGCATTCTATGGCGCAATGCCCCTCTCTCCCGCATTTGAAACAGCCCGTTGACTTCTTGGCCATAGCTGGTGGTTTCGTCAGCTCGAGTGCAGCTCAGGAGGCGAGCGGTCCCATGGTCTTCCGCGGTGGTGTCTCTTCAGTAGGTTGATCTCTGCTTCCTTCACCAGGGTGTACCATTCATTGAGTTGGCATGGGTCCCCTTGAGGTAGGCAAGCATCATACAGTTAGTAGTTTAGGCCATCCTTGAAATGGCTAAGGAGGATGTCTTCTGGCCAGTTCAGCTTGTTGGCAATGGCCTGGAATTCTTGTATATATTCGGCTACCGGGCATCTGCCCTGCCTCACCATCTTGATTCTCTCACGGGCCTTTCAATCAGCCAGGGGGTCCTTGAATCACCTTCTCAGAGAGGACATGAAGCGATTGAAGTTGTTGAGCTCTGGGGTATTGGAATCATGCAGGTTCACCATCCAGTCTGTGGCTGCCCCATCCATAGTGAATTGCACGATACGGATACGGGCTTTATTACTGGGGATGCCCCATCCATATTCTTCCATGTAGCTGAGGACTTGGGTTAGGAAGAACCCCAAGCGTGGCGGTTCTCCCCTGAATTTCGCATCCAGTGGCAGGAATCTTTGGATGGATCAATGCCTTCACTGCCGACGGTATTGTCTCCTGTCCTGATTGCCATCTGTGGGTCAGCGGGGAGCGGGTTTGCTGAGGTGGTAGCTGCTGCTTCAGTGGACGTCCCTGGGCCCACAGTTTCCGATTCCCCATCCATTTCTCTCCAGCTGCAGCTCCAGGTGCTGGTGCAGCCGCGGGGTTCAGATTTCTCCTCCCCTAGAGAGCCAAGGGTTCTTTTTATCAGGTCAATAGCTTTTTCTAGGATCCAGTTCAAGTGCTGTGCACAACTTCCTTCCTCTTCGCTAACGTGCAGGGATTTCTCCATCTCTTGCTTCCATTTAAGTTGGTGGCTACCCCGTCTCAGAGTCACCTTCCTCGATCTCTTTTCCCACTCATCTTTCTTGCCAACACCCATTGACCACCAAGGTTTGGGGTCGCGCATTTCCACCACTTCTTCTCCTGAGGAGTATGACGTCTTGGATCCCGATAGCTGGCGGGATCCCGGTTGGGGGGAAGGCTCCCTTTCTACGGGATTTTCTCCCTTCCCTGCCTCATCGTCTGACATTGTACTTTTTGCAAAGTCCCCCGGTAAGGTTCTTCCTTCCAGGTTGACTATTACTGCAGATCCTGTCTAATGTAAGGACCCACTTGAATCCCACATCTTAAAAAAGCAGAACTCTTGGAAACAATTTCTTCCAACAGGAACTTTTATTAAGAGTACTTGATAGCAGGCATAATAGACAGGATCTGAGGGATTTCTTTACAGATCGATTACTTTAAAGTGTCCCTAAGCAAACCCCACCCCACAGTTCATCCAGACGATTCAGACCAGCCAATCCCCAGGTGTTAGGTCTATTGTGGGAGCGAGGAGATAACATCAATCCAGCTCTGTTTGTAGTGTGATGTTCCACAGCTCTTCACACCTCCTTTTGAGAACGGAGAGATAAGCCAGGTCCCAGAGATTTGTACTTCTCCCCCCCCCCTTTTCCTAGCTGCCCGGTTAGGGAGAAGAAGGTTCAGAGAGATGCATAGTGCAGGAGGCAATTTGTTACATTGTAATGGATAGCAGACACGGAGTCAGTAAACAAAAGGTTACATTGTGGCGAATAGAGGAAGTGAAAGCAATAAACCCGCATGCATATCCCCCCTCTCCCTTGGAAGTATGCCAGAATCCAGGGAAAGGTGAAAATTGATTTTATATCAGAAGAGATAGATAGAAATGAAATATAACTGGATTCTGACAGGTTCATCTCTTACTTTTCTCAAAATCTCATCTCTTGTAGATCTTTTAAGACAGGGATTTCAAGCTCAATTTCATTGAGGGCCGCATCAGCATTGTGGTTGCCATCAGGGGGCCAGGTGGGCATGGCTGGCATGGGCATGGCCTATTGGGTGGGGCATGGCTGATATGAGCTTTACCTACTGGGTGGGCATGGCCAACTCAACATCACTCATGTCAGGGGCACCTGTGCGGGCCTGGGCAGGACAGGGACGGATCC
Organism: Protobothrops mucrosquamatus; assembly: GCF_001527695.2. Taxonomy (NCBI): domain Eukaryota; kingdom Metazoa; phylum Chordata; class Lepidosauria; order Squamata; family Viperidae; genus Protobothrops; species Protobothrops mucrosquamatus. Next base: position 155,561 of record NW_015386307.1, read on the forward strand.
GAAGGCCTCCGGTGGAAGGGGGGTGGGACCGGGACGAGCGCCGGGGCATGGTCCACTGCAGGAGCCTCACTGAGCCTCAGGCTGTGCACAGGGTGCCTGGACGATGGCACGGACTGCCTGGAGCCTTGGGCAGTGGAGGTCAAGTGCCCAGCCCGACCCTTGAGCTCCCATGGCACCAGGACCCTACAGCCCTGCCTAGCCTAGCCGCACTTCCCCTAGGGGGTGCCCACCTGCACTTACCTCCTCAAGGCTGCTGCTGCTGTGCTCCCTCTCCTTGACCAGGTTGCTCATGGTGGGTGCAGGAGGACAAAGTGCATAGGTCAATGGGAGGCCCACTCCCTCTCCATGCCAGGAGATCTGGCTTTGTAACCAAAGCATCCCAGCAATAGGATGGGAGACCACCAGGGAATGGCAAAAGGGCAACAGGGCTGCTGGTGGCCAAGTGCTAAGGCAGGACTTCCCTCAGACCCTCCTTCCCTCCCTCTTATTCCAATCTCCTTCCTTCCTTCCTTTCCTTCCTTTCCTTCCTTCCTTTCTTCTCTCCTTCCTTCCCTTTCTTTCTTCCTGTTTCCCTCCCCTCCTTTCTTCCTTCCCTCCTTCTCTCTGTGCCCAGGAAGGGACGAGTGGATGGAGAGAGCTTGGCAGCACTTCTCTCAAAGAATAAGAGTTGGAAGAGACCTTTGAGGTCTTTAGTCCAATCTCAAAAGCCTCCAGTGATGGAGCATCCACAACTTCTGAAGGCAAACCTTTTCACTGATTTTCACAAGTCCTTAGTTCTAGGCTGGTTTTCTTCTTGATTAGTTTCCATCTATTATTGCCTTCTGATGCTTTGGAAAATAGGTTGACCCCTTCTTCTCTGTGGCAGCCATCAAATATTGGAACAGTGCTATCATGTCACCACCCCTAGTCCTTTTCACTAATCTAGACATACTCAATTCCCACAAGCATTTGTCATATATTTTAGCCTCCAGATCCCTAATAATCTTTGTTTACCATCCATTTAGACCAGATGGTGCCCCTGGTTTGATTTATAGAACAGTGGCCACAAACAGAGCCTTCTCAGAGACAGCACCCCAATTATAGAACTTTCTCCCAAGGAAAATATGAACAGTGCATCCCTCATCCATTTAGATGCAATTCCAAACACACTGTTCAGCCAGGCATATGTAGAATAACAACACATTTTATGGTCAAACAGCACTAAGTAAATTACTACTAATATTTTTCTTTCTTAAAATACACACTTTTAATATTGTTTTAAGCAGTGCTAATGATACTTTACAATAGCTGTTTTTGAGAGTTTTCTTGTAAACCACCCTGGATTTCTCAGAAACTTTTAATTTCAAATTAGATGTTGGTTTAATAAATTAGGCAGAAGAAACAAATGTTTAAATACATCTAAATCCCACAGACCTACTGCCTCCTAGGTGCATACTACAGAGAAAATAAGGCATTGCATTTCTAGCAAGCATAGCCGCAGGATGATGGGAACTGTGGTCCATGACACCCAAAAGATATTAGTTTGGGTAAGGCTGGATTAAATTATAAAAGAGCAGATGAGGGAAAGTAGGAGCAAGAAACACCTTCCATGTTTCTGACAAAATAATTGGCGGGAGGAGTTGACTCGGCCTTTTAATTTCAACTCACATCAATTCCTCTTAACTTCCCATTCAATCCAAAGAGTTCTATTATTGTCTAGATTTTAGGGAGGGGAGGAGGCAAGAATAGACCGGAAAGTCAATCTGCGAGTTTGCTCTCTCGCCTGCCTACACACCACCTTCCCGACACAGCATGTGTGTATGTGTGTGAGAAACAGAGAGAGACATCCCCTTTTTGTAAGTTTGCTTACTCTGCAATGCTCCCCATTCTCCACACTTTCACTTCCCTGCTGGCTCGCTCGCTCTCTCTCTCTCTCTCTCTCTCTCTCTCTCTCTCTCTCTCTCTCTCTCTCTCTCTCTCTCTCTCTCTCTCACACACACACACACACACACAGAGAGAGAGAGAGAGAGAGAGAGAGAGAGAGAGAGAGAGAGAGAGAGAGAGAGAAACCTTCCTGCTTTCTCCCCCTTCTCGTCCTTTTCCTCCAGCTGCACCTGAACAGAGCAGGAGGAGGTTAAAAAAAAGAGAAAGGTGGAAGCTCCTCTTTTTTGTAACACCTTGGCTTCCTTCTCCTCCTCTTCCCCTCCTGGATCTCTCTCTGTCTCTGTCTCTTTGTCTCTCTGTCTCTGTCTCTCTCTCCCTCACACACACACACACACAGAGAGAGAGAGAGAGAGAGAGAGAGAGAGAGAGAGAGAGAGAGAGAGAGAGAGAGAGAGAGAGAGAAACCCTTCCTGCTTTCTCCCCCTTCTCGTCCTTTTCCTCCAGCTGCACCTGAATGGAGCAGGAGGAGGTTAAAAAAAAAGAGAACAGGGGTGGGAGAAAGGTGGAAGCTCCTCTTTTTTGTAACACTTTGGCTTCCGCTTCCTCCTCTTCCTCTTCTGGCTCTTTCTCTGTCTCTGTCTCTTTGTCTCTTTGTCTCTCTGTCTCTGTCTCTCTTTCTCTCTCTCTCTCTCTCTCTCTCTCACACACACACACAGACAGAAACCCTCCTGCTTTCTCCTCCTTTTCATCCTTTTCGTCCTTTTCGTCCTTTTCCTCCAGTTGCACCTGAACGGAGTGGGAGGAAGTTAAAAAAAGAGAGAAGGGGTGGAAGAATGGGGGAAGCTCTCCTTTTTTGTAACACCTCAGCTTCCTCCTGCTCCTCTTCCACTCCTGGCTCTCTTTCTCTCTGTCTCTGTCTGTCTGTCTGTCTGTCTCTCTCTCTCTCTCTCTCCCTCTCTCTCTCTCTCTCTCTTTCTCACACACACACACACACACACAGAGAGAGAGAGAGAGAGAGAGAGAGAGAGAGAGAGAGAGAGAGAGAGAGAGAGAGAGAGAGAAACCCTTTCTGCTTTCTCCTCCTTCTCACCCTTTCTTTCCAGCCACCACAGAGTTTCACATTGCCGGCTACCAGCAGTTCCAGGCTGCGGCCTTGCATAATTGCTGCATTCCCCTCTCCGGCCCTATCACATGGCGGAGAGGGCGACTGGGAGCCGGCCGATGCTCGGCTTGTGCAACCCTGCGCTCACATCTCCGTGCCTTTCATCCCACAGGTTGGGCATGCTAGGCTTACACAACACCATGGCCCAAGTGAGGAAAGGTGTGGCATGGTGTGGCAAAGCAAAGCCAGACGAGGAAAAGCCCCGCAAAGTGGGGTGTGGCCAGGCATGACAGGGTTAGGCTGGGAGGGGCAGGGCAGGCTGAGGCAAATGAGCTACAGCTCCTGCTGCACCCCACCAGCCCCTGAGTGCTCACCGTTTCCTGTGCGTGCGCCAGGGCGCCCAGCTGGGTTGGGGTGGGGTAGGGCTGGAGCAGTGGGGGACGGTCCCTTGCCATTTCTGGGATAGCCCCGGTGGCCCAAATCTGGGCCCTCTCCGGGCCAGATCCAGCCTGTGGGCCTTGTATTTGACATGTCTGTTTTAAGAAATCTAACATGCACTTCCCTAGGCACTTTATTTCTTTTGGCGTAATTTGAATTGACTTGATAGATCTGATCTAATTCTTCTTTTATTTGCAGTTCCTAAAGCGTCTGCCAGTAACTCAGTTATCAAATCTAGAAGATTCTCTTTCTTATCTTCTATTATATTCTGGAATCTTAAAAAGTATGAGGCCTTTTCCATTTCTATGACCACTAACAAATCTTCTAATTCTCCATTTATTTGCATCAATTTTTGATTTTCATCTTTTAAGGCTTCTAGTTTCTGATCAACCTCTGCTGACTTATCTTCTATTTTTTGAATTATTTGCTGGTTATCTGTTTAAAATTTTCAATTTGGGAATCTATATTATTAATTTTTTGATTCATTTTGTCAAGATCACTTTTCAATTCTTCATGGTTTTTCATTGTTACTGCCTCTGAGCAGCATTAGCCTCTTGAATTGCTTGCAAAATTGCTTGGGTATCTTTCTGGAGGATGTCTGTCTTCTCTTGCTGGAGCATTGTAGTAATTGATCTCTGATATACAGGACTTGCAGAAGTCGAGGCAGGAGCAGAGGATCCTTTTTCCCCAAGTTTGGATAAGTTTGAGATGCTCATCTTTATCTTTAATTCATATATTATAATCCACCAAATAGCCAGATGGCCAAATTTTATAATCCAATGAGCTCCTAATAATTAGGAGAGGCAAACCATAAAAATATTTAAAGGTAATAAAGGAGAAAGCAAAAAAAATATAGCAGCAGGGCAAGGAAAAAAAGGAGGGAAGTGCTCCCCCAAAAAGGAAAAGCAAAAAAGCAAAAATGCCAAGATTATAATCCACCAAATTCTTTTCTAGGAAATTTCTTGATATTCACTTCTTCAAAGACAGCTTATAATAGTTCCAAAACACGCTGTATTTGTAATCCAGGGAAGTCAGATGGCTCCCAATACTATTTTATTTATAATTATAGTCTATCTTGTAAAACCAGGCAAACCAAAGAAGATCTTTCTTTCTCAAGCAAAGTTTTCAAGGACCTTCAGATAAGCAATGTCTGGGCATACAGCCAAATTTTAATCTAAGTTAACTCAGGGGAAACTAGACATAATTCTCAATTTCACCACAAGATGGCACTAACCGTTCATTCCCACCACGTTGAAGAAAAAAATAAATAAATAAAAATAAAGGTAATTTAAAGATTTAAAAAGTAAAAATTGTAATGGCTTTCAAACAAAAAGTAAACACAAAGAATTCTATAGAGCCAGAAGCTTCCCAAATTATCCTTTTGTGCCTCAGACAGCTTTGCAATATGATAAGTTTTTAGTTTGCCAAAAACTTAAACTGCCGCTTGTAATTCAGGAGGGGGGGTAAAAAAAAGTTCCACCCCCTCCCTAAACCTAAAGATTTTGCTTTCAAGCTGTAGAAATGCTAATCGCCAAGCCAGTATCCACTTGTAGAGAGAGAGGAAAAGGTATTCTCACCCAGATCAGCTGTTTGCTGCCGCTTTAAGTTTCTTCGTCTCCGACAAGCAGCTGGTAATGGCGGACCACATGAATGTGGTCAGCCTTTCTTCCTGCCGGTTCCAAGGGCTTCTTTATTATGGTAGAAGGGGAACAACATTTCGAAATTAAAGAAATCTTGGACTCCAGGAAATACCATGGCTCCACTCAATACCTAGTGGCATGGAAACACCTCCTATCCTCCCAAAATGAGTGGGTCCACAAACGCCACATTTAAGCCCCTAAACTGCTTAAAAAATTCCACTCCAAATACCCGAACAAGCCTGATTAACCTATGCATATCTTTCTCTCTATGTCTCCACAGGTGGACCTCTCTTTTTTTTAAGGGAGGCAGGATGTCAGAACCCATATTCTAAGGGGTTCTTTTCTATCTTTAACTCATACTCTAATCTTTCTATACTTCTGGGTTCTGCCATGCTCCTGGAGGGGAGGAGGGAAAGCACTGTGGATTATTGCTCTGGTTTTCTCTATCGCTACACTGTAACACTTTGCTCTTTCTGCATACTTCCTCTGTGAACTATCTCTCCCCTTGATGTCAGCTAGAAAGAGGGGGGAGAAGAAAGGAATGTGCCTCTGGCAACTGGTTTATCTCCTCATTCGGAAGGGAAGGTGTGAAGAGCTGACAAAACATTGCTGCAACCCTGAGACAGCCTGGCATTATCTGCTCTTTCCCACAATAGACTTAACACCTGGAGATTGGCCCATGTGAACTGACTGGATGAACTTTGGGGTGGGGTTTGCTTGGGACACTTTTAACCTATTGATCTGAGCGGGAAACCTTCAGATCCTGTCTATTATGCCTGCTATCAGCTTCTCCTAATAAAAGTTCCTTTTGGAAGAAACCGCTTTCACAGTTCTGTTTTCTTAGGATAAGGTTTTGGCCCTGACAATAAGTCTCGGGCCACAGAGAAATCTAATTTATTGTCTTCCTATGTGGTAATGTTTTCATATATTTTTCTCCCTGAAGCCATCAATAGTCACAAATATTTAAAATCGTTTATTATATCTATGCTACAGGTAGTTCTCAACTTACTATCGTGTTCATTTAAAATGACAATAAAGCTATTCTATTCTGTTCTGTTCTATTCTATATCTATTTGTGTAGTAACTATCTGAACTTACAATGGCACTGAAAAAAGCAACATAATCATTTTTCACATAATCATTGCAGCATCTCCATGGTCACATAATTCAAATTCGGACACTTGGCAATTGGCTCATATTTATGATGGTTGCAGTGACTTGGGGTCATGTGATTATCTTTTGCGAGCTTCTGACAATCAAAGTCAATGGGGAAACCAGATGTACTTAACAACCATGTTACTAACTTAACAACTGCAGCGATTCACTTAACAACTGTGGCAAGAAAGGTCGTAAAATGGGGCAAAATTCACTTAACAAATGCCTTTCTTAGGAATAGGAAATTTAGGCTCAGTTGTGATCATAAGCCGAGGGCTACCTATATTTCATAATAGAAATAGAAACAGAAATACTATTATGAAATAATATACCTAATATGCTCTACTATAATGTACTAAAAAAGAATAGATCAGCTTCCTAGAATGCATTTTTCCATTTTAGTTATAGAATGAGAAGCTTGGCAAAATTACAATAACTTGTCATTGGACTGCTATCACTTCATCTTTTATTAGCATGATCATCTACAGAATTCTTAGATGAACTTGGATCGCCATGCACTCTAAGCCGATAAATGCAAGTATATTTAGGATGACCCCAGTTGTTTATTACTTTCAGCTTTATGTATCTCATTAATTCAGAAGATTCATTCTGAAAAAGAGAAATTTTTTTAATTCTGCCATTGCTTAATTAATGTGATTAAAAGTTATTACAGATAATACATTTTTCTTGCAATATGTCTGGTCTGCATAGAATGCTAACATAAAAATAGCATATGTAGGAATATTCACAACTTGCCTCAAGCATTCACCTCCACATTCTCTGCCCACATAATTGGAAGGAATAACAGTCATGACTTTATTTTAAAAGATTCTTGGTTTAATGCAGCTGATTTAACCAACTATAAAAAATCACTAGAATAAACAAAATGCATACAGCATATAAAAGCCAGGATTCTTTCTGAAGTTATTTACTTTGCAGATTCTTATTTTAAATTAACAATTCCTGATCTGCATTAAAACAGTATTTATTTATTTCAATTATTTCTATATCATTGTCCCTTCCAACTCCATCATCATCACATTATTATTATTATTATTATTATTATTATTATTATTATTATTATTATTTGCTAAATTGATCATTTTGCAACTATTCAATATGAAAATGGACCCTCAAAATGTACTTCTGACCCAGTCCTGGAGTTCCGACAGCTGATCCACCCCATGATCAGATGGCAGCATTTTGGGAACTCAGAAACTTGCTTGCATCTATAGTTGTTGCAGCTTCCTGCTGTCACATGATCACAATTCACATTTTTATAGAAAACTGGCATTTACATCTGGTTTCTGGCAAAAATCACCTATAGCAAACAATGGGTTCATCTAACTATGGTGTTTAATAACCATGGTGTTTGCTTAACGACTGCTGCAAAAAAGGTTGTAAAAATTGGGTCAGTCATGTGTGATGACCTGTTTTATGATTACTTGACCGTGTAGTAAAATAAAACATTAGAACCAAAACAATAGTAATAAATACACAGAATGTGCACTCGTCCCCTGAATTTTTTCAGGAAAATCATTGTTTAGATTAAAGACCATGAGTGTGGCTACTGTTCTGACCTTAGGATAGAGCTATTCCATAATCCAGGGACTGCAACAAAATAATGTGTCTACAAATCCTTGCCCCCAATCTCTCCAAATGGAGGACTTTTAACAAATGGGGGTACTAATGATGGCATGCACTAAATGATTTGATTCCATGAGGAAGATGATCCCAAAGCTTCCTAAGAACCAAAATCATATAGGCCAGGCATGTCAAACTCGCAGGCTGTGGACCACATCCGGCCTGCACAGGCCATGCCTACCCCGTTGCTGCAAAGGTGAAAACCCCCTGATATGTCACCATATGGCCCGCATTGCAATCGGGCTTTCCACCCCTGATGTAGGTCTTTATGGGTAATAAATCAAATCATTTAGTGCAAGCCATCATTAGTACCCCCAGATGTTATGTGGTTATGGTGATTCTCATCTGCCAATAAATAAGAATCTGCCAAAGTAAAGTTCTAATAATTCCTTCTTCTGCCAGGCAAAAAAGTAGGATATGTTCAAGTGTGGCATTTCATGTAGGCATCTCACTATTCATTCCTTTAGCACTAGATCAGGATTTAATGTCAAGAGGAATTAACCTAGCTAGAGATTCTTTTTTTTAATCCTATGGAAAATCATGATGATTATATAGTTATGCTAACTATATGGATTATTATAACTGTCCCCTTGATCAATAGCAATGTTTATTAAAATTGTGTGGAAATTTCCCAACAACTTCTACATACTTTCAACTGGAATGTTTGAATTAAGAATCCTTCCATGTCATATGTAAACTGACCCAAGAAAGTTCCTTGTTTCTCCTCTTCTGCTTTTAGTCCCTTTTGGAAGAAAGGATTTATTACTAACAATCATGACCTCATAGAATATTCCATAAAAGTAGAAGAAAGACAAAGATTTTAACCATTTTGGAATCCAATCTGACATACGTAGCTAGTCAAATTGTGGAGAAGCATTTTTAAGTCATTAATATGAGACCGTTCATGGCTTACTGGCTATTTATTAAAGATCCACTGATATCCTAATTAAAGAATCAATTATTTACCTGTAGAGTTATCATCAACTTAATACTCAGAAATACAAAGCAAAAAATTATTATTTTTAGTTCACATATTTCAGCAATATACAGTATAGTTCTGTTTAATCATTTTTATCCTGAAAAATGCCAATATAGGATGAACATTTATACAGTGCCTTTGAAAGACCAATTTAGTCTGAAATACATTGGAGTACAGTATGTGTGTTTATGTATCTATATGTACAGAGATGTGTACACACATACAAAGTTTCTCTTCAATGACCATTGGACGTTTCCATTATATTTTGTGCCATCCACACATTAGCTTTGATAATTACATTTGACTGTAATTAAATAATATAAAGTGATAGCTTTGTTTTGTCAATTTTATTTCAGAAAGCACTGTAAGACTTACTCTAATTAATGAATTAAGGCAATTTAGAATAGAAAGTTAAATCTAATTTGTTCTCCTTCATCATTCTAGCCCATTATTAACTTTGTGCCATGCTCAAGAAACCTTTCTTTTTTATAGTTAGGTGGCAAGAAGCAGTAGAACTAAATCATTACTGTAATATGCTACATGCACTCCATGCCAAAGCTATGTTACTTCCTGAGTCATTCCATATAAAGTTAAACAGAATGAAGGAACTCAAGCTTTCAAAGGACTATATTTCAGCAAGAGGGGCTAAATTTATATTCCATAGTACTTGAGGGCAGGATGAGAAGTAATGGGTAGAAACTCGTTAAAAGGAAATCTTTCAACTCTTATGATTCTATGATTGTGTGTATGATTGTCAAGATCTTTGAATATAAAAGACTTCATGCAAAATGTGCTTTTGTATTAGTTGGTTGGGTTTGCCACTACCATTTGTAAAATATGAGCTATAGTTTAGTATGTTGTATGAAGCTAATCAGTTGTATCTAACCAACAATCACAGTGAAGAAACTATAATTATAACAAAATGTTCAGAAATTCTTTCAACTAATCAGTTACAGTATTGGTAAAATCGAGATTGTTAATGTTAAAATTGTTTGTTCATTAGTCTAATGACATAATAAATGAATGTAAAATAAAGTATGTATACCATATTGGGATATAAAATTGGGACATTGGGATATAAAATATATTGGGATACATATAAAAGCATAATATGATGTAAAAAATATTCAGTGAAATGATCTTAATACAATCATCCTCTTGGTAGTTGATCCCAATCTGACCTAGAGAGGAATCTCTCAATCCTAAAACAATAACAATCATAGAAATGCAAGTTGCAAGTTAATTTTTACTTAAATTTAGTAAATAAATTAGACCATGATGCTTACATAAATAGCAAAATCTTTGGGAGCACTAGAGATCTTGTCTATGGGGGAGACTTTCTTAGATATATGTTGTATTGTAACAGCTCTTGGAATAATTTCCTTAGCTAATCTGATAACAGTTTCAGCTTGACTTCCAGGAAAAGACCAGCAATTTCCAAGGTGATAACTGGGCTTAAAGAGAATAAAGAGAAAATTCTGAATAATTTAAGTATTCTACTGTATAAATCCTATAACTCAGTCAATTAAAGAGGATTTAATTATTAGAGTAGAGTAGAGTAGAGTAGAGTAGAGTAGAGTAGAGTAGAGTAGAGTAGAGTAGAGTAGAGTAGAATAGAATAGAATAGAATAGAATAGAATCTGGAAGGGACCTTGGAGATATTCTAGTCCAGCTCCCCGCTCAAGCAGGAGAACCTATACCATCTCAGACAAGTGACTGTCCAATCTCTTCTTAAAAACCTCCAGTGATGGAGCACCCACGATTTCTGAAGGCAAGCTGTTCCACTGGTTAATTGTCCTCACTGTTAGGAACTTTCTCCTTAATTCCAGGTTGCTTCTCTCTTTCATCAGTTTCCAACCATTGTTTCTTGTCCTGCCCTCTGATGCTTTGGAGATTAATTTGATTCCCCTCTTCTTTGTGGCAGCCTCTCAAATACTGGAATACTGCTATTATGTCACCCCTATTTTTTCTTTTCTTTAGACTAGCCCACGGGTCGGCAATCTGTGGCTCAGGAGCCGCATGTGGCTCTTTGAGCCTTCTCCTGCAGCTCCCAGCCTCCTCTGCCATTTGCAGAGAGAAAGACAGAGACAGAGAGAGGCACTTGTGCTTCCCTGCTTTCCCCCCCTCTCTCTCTCCCTCTCTCTCTTTCTCTCTCTCTCTCTGTGTTTGTGTGTGTGTGTAAAAAAGAGAGTGGCCTCATGCTGTTTCGATGAGCTGACAAGTTATTGGGCGGGGTTCCTCCCTTTGCTGCGTCTCTGCAGGAAGCAGGAAGCAGGAAGGGCAGGAGAGAGCCAGCCCAATAATGTGTGTCAGCTTGTTGGAGAAGAGCCTGAAGCCAGTTTGCCAGGTGAGCAGAAGATTAGAGAGAGGGAAAGGGGGGAGAGAGGGAGAGAGAGGGGGGGGGAAAGAGAGAAAGAGAGAGGGGGGGAGAGAAAGAGAGAGAGGGAGAGAAAGGGAGAGAGAGAGGGAGAGAGTGAGGGGGAGAGAGAGGGAGAGAGAAAAAGAGAGGGAGAGAAAAGAGAGAAAGAGAAAGAGAGAGAGAGGAAAGAGAGAAAGAGTGAGAGAGAGAGGAAAGAAAAAGAGAGAGGGAGAGGGAGAGGGAAGAGAGAAAGAGAGAAAGATGGAGACTAAAGAGAGAGGGAGAGAAAGAGAGAGGGAGAGAGAGGGAGAAAGGAAAGAGAAAGAGAGAAAGAGAGAGGAAAGAGAGAAAGAGAGAAAGAGAGAGGGAGAGAGGGAGAGTAAAGAAAGAGAGAGAGGGAGACTAAAGAGAGGGAGAGAAAGAGAGGGAGAGAGAGAGGAAAGAGAGAGAGAGAGAGAGAGAGAGAGAGAGAGAGAGAGAGAGAGAGAGAGAGAGAGAGGGAGAGGGAGAGGGAGAGGGAGAGAGAGAGAGAACTCATGGACAGCAGCCTCTATTTCATTTTAATTAAACTCTTCAATCAAGGTCCCCACCCCTTGTGCGCACATGCGTGCGCACACAAGTTTTGCGACTCCCAGTGTTTTCTTTTCTCTGGGAAACGGGTCCAAGTGGCTCTTTGAGTGTTTAAGGTTGCAGACCCCTGGACTAGCCAGACCCAAGTCCAGCAGTTGTTCTTCATATGTTTTAGACTCCAAGTCTTTGATCATCTTAGTTGCTCTTCTCTGAACTTTTTCAAAGGTCTCAACATCTTTTTTGTAATATGGTGACCAAAATTGGTTATTAATACTCCGTGTAATCTTGATTCTATGCCTCTGTTTATACAACCCAGGATTGTATTAGCTTTTTTGGCTGCTACTACACACTGCTGGCTCATAGTCAAGTGATTGTCTACTAGGACTCCAAGGTCCCTCTCACAGTTACTGTTTTTGAGCCAGGTCTCACTTAATCTGTGCTTATATCTTTGATTTTTCCTACCTAAATGTAAAACTTTGCTTTTCTCTACATTAAAACTCATTTTGTTGGATAGGGCCCATTGTTCAAGTTTGTCAAGATCTTTTTGAATCCTGAGCTTGTCTTCTGGGGTGTTGGTTATTCCTGCCAGTTTAGTGTCATCTGCAAATATGATGGGTTCCCCTTCTATTCCTTCATCTAAGTCATTGATGAAGATATTGAAGAGTACTGGGCCTAACATGGAACCTTGTGGTACTCCACTGCTTACTTCTCTCCATGTGGATGTAGTACCATTGAGGACTACTCGTTGAGTATGGTTTGTCAGCCAGCTACAAATCCATCAGTTGGCTATTCCACCTTTTCCTAGCTTACCAAGCAGTAGATTGTCATCTACTTTGTCGGATGCCTTACTGAAATCTAAGTATACTATGTCCACAGCGTTTTTCTGGTCTACTAATTTAGTCACTTTATCAAAGAATGAAATAAGATTGGTTTGGCATGATCTGTTTTTAACAAACCTGTTTGTTTGTTTCTAGATGTTCACAGATCTGTTTTTTGATTATCTTTTCCAGTATCTTCCCAGGTATTGAGGTTAGGCTGATTGGTCTGTAGTTTCCTGGTTCTGTTTTTTCCCCCCTTTCTTGAAGATGGGAACCACATCAGCCTTTTTCCAATCCTCAGGTACTTCCCCAGTGCTCCACAATTTTTGAAAGATATGGTATAATGGTTCTGGGATAACATCTGCCAGTTCCTTCAGAACTCTGGGATGTAATCTGTTGGGTCCTGGTGATTTCTATTTGTCAAGGTCAGATTGGTGTTCTCTTACCATTTTCTTGCTTATTTTATTTTAATTTTTGTTTCCAGTTTGTCTTTCGCAGTATTTTTTTTGGTATGTTGTACTGTAATTTCTTTTTGTGTGAAGACTGATGCAAAGGATGAGTTAAGCAGCTCTGCTTTCTTCCTATTGCTTCTTACTTCCTTACCATTTTCTCTCTGTGGTGAACTTAGATTCCTTGACTTTTTTCTTGTTATTAATCTGTTGAAGGAAACTTTTTTTATTATCCTTGATTTCTGTTGCAAGTCTTTGTTCATTCTGAGCCTTTGCTTTCCTGACTTCGTCTTTGCATATTCTGGCTGTCTGCTGATAATCAGCCTTAGTTATGTGTCCCTCTTTTCATTTTCTGCACTTGTCCGTTTTGTCTTTCAATTTGTCTGAGAGATCTTTGTGCAGCCATGCTGGTTTCTTCTTGACTTGTTTTTCTTTTTCAGTAGTATTCTGCTGGACCGGGCTTTTATTATAGCATTTTTCAGAGTTTCCCATGCTTCTTGAATTGTTTTCCTTTTAGGATTTTTATCCATGGAATCTTTTCTAGGTTCTCTCAGAGTTTGTTAAAATCAGCTCTTCTGAAGTTTAAGACATTGGTTGAATTATTTTCTATTTCTTGCATTATATTGTTTGCATTATATTGAATTCCAGTTCTGGTAACTTCAACTCCTTCTATCACTTCTTCTCTATTAGTAAGAATTGGGTCTTTAAGGGAAAATTTTTATAAAATGTTTTATAGGTGGCATCTGGATCCTCAAAAATTGTCTTGTATGTACCCCAATTTACAACCTAAGTGTTGGAGATGTGGCAATTTAGATGCATCTTATTTTCATATTTGGTGGACATGTAGGGAAGTTAAAGCATTTTGGATTAAGATATGGTGGAATATTCAAAATATTTTTAAGAAAAAGATAAAGTTTAAGCCGCAGATATTTTTGTTGGGTATTATGGAAGACTTGGATGCAAAAGAAATGGAATTGATGTTGAATTTTATAACTGCTGCAAGACTATTAGTAGCTCAATATTGGAAAATGGAACATTTACCTACTATAGAAGAATAGTCATTTAAAGTCTCGAATTTAGCAGAAATGGCCAAGATTTCCGCTTATGTGAAGGATCACTCGCAAGAAAGATATATTTTGGTTTGGAGAAGATGAATAGATTATATTGAGCGTAAATATGGGACTAACAAATATCATTTGGTTTTTGAGTATATTTTAGAGTATTATGGTTGTATAAAGGTTAGAATATTTTATTTAGTATTATGTTTAATTATTAAAGTGTTATTATTATTGTTTTTAATAATTGTACTGTTTAAAAGAGAGTTAAAGGAGGTTATAGATATGTTATTTTAATAGTTGATTAATGTTAATTAGAGTATGATTATGTTATTGTTAACCCTGTGATTGGCACTGGGAAGTGAGGGGAGAGGGAGGGGGGTGGAAGGGTGGGAAGGGGAAGGGAGGGATTTATATTGTAAAATTTTATAAATTTTTTAATAAAAAAAAAAGAATTGGGTCCAGTATAGCTTTACTTCTAGTTCCCTCCTCTACCTTTTGGATGACAAAGTTGTCAGCGCGGTTGGTTAGGAATCTGTTTGATCTCCCGCTCGCTGCAGAGTTTGTCTCCCATCTTATAACTGGGTAGTTGAAATCTCCCATTACTATTGTGGTATGCTTACTACATATATTTGTTAACTGGTTGGCAAAGAGTCCATCTATTTCTTCTGATTGGTTGGGTGGCCTATAGTATACCCCTATGGCAATGTCACTTTTTCTTCTTTTTATAGTGACCCATAAGTATTCTGGAGGGCTTTTATCTTTGAACATGTGCATTTCTGTAGTATTCTCTTACATATAGTGCAAGTCCCCCTTCTCTTTTTGTAGTTCTGTTTCTTTTGAACAATTTGTATCCATCCATCAGTCCATTCCAATCATGGGTTTCATCCCACCAGGTTTCTATAACACCAACTATGTCATATCCACCCTCATGTACTATTGTTTCTAGTTCACCCTGTTTGTTCTCCAACTTTGAGCATTAATATATAAACATTTAAGACTTTTATGTCTGTCCATCGGTATGTTTCCTGGATCTCCTGATTGTTGTTTGATTTTTTCTTTTTTCTCATCACTCCCTACCTCTTTGTTTGATTTGTTTTCTTGGGATTTATGATTGGTTTTGTTTTCTAATGGTTGGTCACCTTTCCCTCTCAATTTTAGTTTAAAGCTCTTCTAATGAGTTGGGCCAGTCTTTTTCTGAGTACATTTTCCCTGTTTTCATGAAGAATCAAGAGTCCTTCGCACAGGAAGTGCAGTCCATGATCCAGGAAACCAAAGTTTTCTTGACGACACCAATCCTTTAGCCAATGGTTTATTTCTAGAATTCTTTTTTCCCTCAATGGGTGTTGCCCTTTTGTTGGGAGTACTGATGAGAACAATACTTGTGCTCCTAGCTCCTTAACTTTATTGCCTAGCTCAAGGGTCCTCAAACTTTTTAAACAGGCCAGTTCATTGTCCCTCAGACTGTTGGGAGGGTGGACTACAGTTTGAAAAAAAAAGATTATAGAACAATGTAAAATCAAGTATAATATGAAAAAATGAAACAAGAAAAATGAATTGGTTAATTATTTGAATTAGTTTTTAAGTGAAGAAAATATACAACATTTCCAGTGAATCCACACATGTTTTGTTTGGGAACGCAACTGCTGGTTTTTCCACAAATAGTTTTTGAGTTGTGGGAAGAAGGCAGAAGTTTTCCTCCCTCACGTGTTTTTGGTTTTTTTGTAACATATTTTATTGATTTTTTTAAACATAAATCAATAATTGGTGAACAGTGTGTTGTCTGTGTTACATTTGTAAAGCAATCACTAACAATTCATTTCTATAATCCATAATCCACATAATAGTTTTAGTTGATTTCCTCTTTTCCCAAAATATCCTCTTTTGCAAACATTTGAGTTAATACAATTCTTATTGTTTTAATAGATGACAATTAAAGATATATATTTTTCCCAGTAGTCCTAAAAATAATAATCACATCAATATAATATTTATTTTCTATCCGGTCATTCTGGTTGCCTTATCATAGATCCTGTTACAGTCCTTATTTTAATTTGTTTCTTCCACCAAATTCGAGATATTCTTACTGATTAAGATTTTATCAAAAATTAATTACATTTAAGAATTGGGATATTTGGAATTGTTTCTTTGCTAGGTGTCTGCCTGTTTTCTTTGAGGGGGAGGTTGTGGGTCTGTGTATTTCCATCTAGGGGGAGAAATCGATTGCTCAGTTTTAATGGGGCTGCTTCTGGTTGGGTTAGATTGGGCAGTAGGGATTTGTTAGATGTACACTGTTTCTTCCTTTGATTGTTGTGTTTCCTTTTATGTGTGACATGCCTCCATTTATCTTCCTCCAAGGGTTTATCAGTAGGGTCAAATCCTCTGGGAGTTGTTTGTCCCTTGTTTAGTTCAGTTTGGGTATACCTTTCTTTCATAAATTGGAGTTTGGCTAGAGTTGCCTCTAGATCCCTTACTTTTTCCTCTACTAGTTCACATAGTTTATATTTAATGCATGTATAATTTGGGTGTTTTGGGGCATAAGCACATGCATGGAATATGTATTGCATACCACAATAGTATACATCGCCTGTTCCATGAATTTGTTATTTGAAGATCCCTCTTTTATGTTTGGTGTATGTGCTTTGCTGTTAGCCATGCTTTCACCTTCTCTGTTCTAAGTAATTATGCCTATTTTTTTTTCTATTCTATGTTTTGCAAATCAAAATAGCATTGGTTTCTTTTCCAAGGGTCTACTGTGCCATTGCCATTCACAGTCCCTGGCCTACTGGTCTACTGCCTTTCACAGTTCCTGGTCTATTGGTCTGCTGCCATTCGCAATCCCTGTCTACTGGTCTGCTTCGGTTTGCAGTCCGCGGTCTACTGGTCTGCTTCTATTTGCAGTCCCCAGTCTAGTGGTCTGCTGCCATTTGTAGTCCCCAATCTGCTGCCTTTCACAGTCCCCAGTCTACTTCTGTCCACAGCACCCAGTTTACTGCCGCTTGCAGTCCCCGGTCTACTGTCATTCACACCACCTGGTCTACTGCTGTTTGCAGCACCCAGTCTATGCCGTTCACAGTCCCTGGTCTACTGTCGCTTGCAGCACCTGATCTACTGCCTTCATTTTGGTTTCTATAGTTTAAGCTTCTGTTTAATTAATGATGTTTATTATATGAGGGGTTTTTTTGAACATCAGTTGGAACACTTTAGTGTTAGCTTTAGTTCAGGCAAATCAGAAACTTCCAAGAACCCAATCAAGACTCATTTCTTTAAACTAATCAACTAGAACCCATGCCACATGCTAAATAAATAAACTAGAACCAATCACAAACCAAGAATCAAGAACTTGCACTCCAAAAATGGCAATCGGGATGGGCCATAAAGAACCAATCAGAAAGCAGCTTGCCTAAAAGCCAATCTGAATTCAAGACATGTAGATATAACGACTGGAGCCCAAGCAGTTGCCTTTGGTTTGCATAGCATATCCCTTTGCCTCTAAAGATTCTAGCCACAGTTGCCAGTAAAATCTCAAGGAATCTGTTCTCCAACTTACAGTCACTGAAGCCTGAAGCCCAGCACTATCTTCCAAATACTTTATGTTTACTTATACCTGAAGAATTACATCTGGTGGTTTCACAAAAGGGAATATAATGAGTGACATCAAGGAATAGTTTCCATCAGGATAGTGGTAGCTTCTAGTGGTTCTGGACTGAACAATAGTGGCACCTAGAATTACATTGTATTACAATTAAATATCTCATCATTTATCTATTTTAATGGATACAAAAAAATACATTTTTTAATACAAAAAAAATTCAGGCATATAAGACTAATGCCATTTGTTAGTAAAGAGAGTCCAGATAATATAATTTCTTTTACAGTTTATGTACAACAAACAATTAGCAAACTCCTCCAATACAAAATATTGGGGATGGGAGATTTCCATCATCAGTGAAGAATAACAGAGAATATACACTGGGGAATAAGCCATTTGCAATGTATATTTATATTTATCCAGATCACTAAAAGCCACATTTGGGGTGATTTTGGTATTATTGTTGCTTAGTTTATTATTACAGAGATAAGTTCTACCATGCATTTTAAATGCAACCAGATGACATAAAATTATTAGCTGCATCTAAAATACATCTACCTTGGAATTTAATCTGAGTGAAATGCTATGGCTGCCTAAAATAGAAAAAAGAGAAATGTTTAATGGGCTACAGTTCTCTTATGCCTGTCATGTTTGAAGCTCTAGGGCATGGGTCAGCAACCTGCAGCTCAAGAGCAGCATGCGGCTCTTTGAGCCTTCTCCTGCGGCTCCCAGCCTCCTCTGCCATTTGCAGAGACAGAGACAGAGAGAGGCACTTGAGCTTCCCTTCTCTCTCTCTCTCTCTCCCTCCCCCCCCCTCTCTCTGTGTATAAAAGAGAGAGTGGCCCCACCCTGTTCTCCAACGAGCTGACAAGCTTATTGGGCAGGGCTCCTGCCTTGGCTGCATCTCTGCAGGAAATAGGAAGCAGGAAGCAAGAAGGGCAGGAAAAAGCCAGCCCAATAAGAATGTGTGTCAGCTTGTTGGAGAACAGCTTGAAGCCAACTTGCCAGGTGAGCAGAAGATCAGAGAGACAGATAGAGGGGAGAGAGAGAGAAAGAAAGAGAAGAGGGAGAGGGAGAGAGAGAGAGAGAAAGAAAGAGAAAGAGAGAGAAAAGAAAGAGAGAGAAAGAGAGGAAGAGAGAGGGAGAGGAAAGAGAGTGAGCGAGAGAGAGAAAGAGAGGGTGAGAGAGTGAGGGAGAGGAAAGAGAAAGAAAGAGAGAGGAAAGAAAGAAATAGAAAGGGAGAGGAAAGAGAGAGAGGGAGGGAGAGAAAGAGAGTGAAAGAAAGAGAGAGAAAGAGAGAAGAGAGAGGAACGCGAGAGAAAGAGAGGGAGAGAGAGGGAAAGGAAAGAGAGTGAGAGAAAGAGAAAGAGGGAGAGGAAAGAGAGAGAGAAAGAGAGAGGGAGAGGAAAGAGAAAGAGAGAGGGGGGAGGAGAGAGAAAGAGAGAGAGTGGGAAAGGAAAGAGAGGGAGAGGAAGAGGGAGAGAGAGAAAGAGAGGGAGAGAGAAAGAGGTAGAGAAAGAGAGAGCGGGAGAGAGAGAAACAGAGGGGAGAGAGAGAGATGGAGAGGAAAAAGAGAGAAAGAGAGAGAGGGATAGAAAGAGAGACGGGGAGAAAGAGAAAGAGAGGTAGAGAGAGAGAGAGAAAGGAAAGAGAGAGAAAGAGAGGGAGAGAGAGGGAAAGGAAAGAGAGTGAGAGAAAGAGAAAGAGGGAGAGGAAAGAGAAAGAGAGAAAGAGAGAGGGAGAGGAAAGAGAAAGAGAGAGGGGGAGGAGAGAGAGAGAAAGAGAGAGAGTGGGAGAGGAAAGAGAGGGAGAGGGAGAGGGAGAGAGAGAGGGAGAGGGAGAGAGAGAAAGAGAGAGAGGAAGAGAGGGGGAGGAAAGAGAGAGGTAGAGAGGAAAGAGAGCAAGAAAGAGAGGGAGAGAGAAAGAGGGAGAGAAAGAGAGAGAGGGAGAGAGAGAAAGAGAGGGGAGAGAGAGGGAGAGGAAAGAGAGAGAAAGAGAGAGAGGGATAGAAAGAGAGACAGGGGGAGAAAGAGAGGTAGAGAGAGAGAGAGAGAGAAAGGAAAGAGAGAGAGGGAGAGGAGAGAAAGAGAAAGAGGGGGGGAGAGGAAAGAGAGAGAGAGAGAGAGAGAGAGAGAGAGAGAGAGAGAGAGAGAGAGAGAGAGAGAACTCATGCACAGCAGCCTCTATTTCTTTTTAATTAAACTTTCCAATCAAGTTTCCCCCCCTTTGTGTGCACGCGCATGCATGTACAAGTTTTGCAGCTCCCAGTGTTTTCTTTTCTCTGGGAAATGGGTCCCACAGGGTCTTTGAGTGTTTAACGTTGCAGACCCCTGCTCTAGGGTATTCCTAAAGTTCATTCTTTTAGGAATAAATCTAAAAAGACAGTGGATGTGAATATTTTCTGATAAGCATTTAGTAAGAAAGCTGGAAACTTTTCTATCAATTTGCAACTATGCTTGCACAATTTCATAGTGAACCTCTTAGAACTTGTAAAATATGTGCAAAATGCTTTTGAAGACTTTTCAGATATTGTAGTTGATATTGATACTAATAAACTATATTGTTAAAAGTAATAGTATAATGATTACATGAAATACTTTGACATTTTTTTAAATTTAACAACTGAAATACACATTATAGTTTATACTAATTAAAGCTGTATTATAAATGAATAGTAGGGATTTCCAAAATCTAATTATGTAGTACATTATTAAAATAGTATAATGATTACATGAAATACTTGACATTTGTTTTAACAACTGAAATACACATTATACTTTATACTAATTAAAACTGTATTATATACTGTATGAATAGTAGGGATTTCCAAAATCTAATTATATAGTTTGGAGAGGGCTGTGTCCTGAGTCCACTACTGTTCACCTTGATGACCCACACTGCTGTGCCAAATCTGCTAGGAATCATATTGTGAAGTATGCAGATGACACGGCAGTGGTGGGACTTATCAGAGATGACAATGAAGATGCTTATAGGGAAGAGGTGAAGGCTCTGGTAGACTGGTGCAATAAAAGTAACCTGGTTCTAAATGTTAATAAAACAAAGGATATCATTGTAGATTTTAGAAAGAGCCAGCATAGTCATATTCCACTCAGTATCAAGTAGGCAGCTGTAGAGGTGGTCAACAGTATTAAGTATCTGGGGGAGCAGATAACTAACAATCTTACTTGGTCTCTCCACACGTCATCCATAGTGAAGCATACAATGTGTATGCATTTCCTGTGTTGGATGAGGAGTTCACATCTTTCTCCTTCTGTCTTGGCCACTTTTTACAGAGGCACAATTGAAAGCATTTTAACAAACTGCATCACTGTCTGGATTGGTGGCACCAGTGCCTCAGACAGAAAGTCCATACAGAGAATGGTAAGGACAGCCGAGAAGATCATAGGAAGCTCACTTTTAATAATAATAATAATAATAATAATAATAATAATAATAATAATAATAATAATAATAATAATAATAGTTGGAAGGGACCTTGGAGGTCATCAAATCCAACCCCCTGCTCAGGCAGGAACCCTACACTATTTCAGACAAATGGTTGTCTAGTCTCTTCTTAAAAACTTCCAGTGTTGGAGCATTCACCGCTTCTGGAGGCANACTGCTATCATGTCCCCCCTCGTCCTTCTCTTCGTTAAACTAGACATACCCAATTCCAGCAACCGTTCCTTATATGTTTTAGCCTCCAGTCCCCTAATCATCTTTGTTGCTCTTCTCTGTACTCTTTCTAGAGTCTCAGCATCTTTTTTACAGCGTGGTGACCAAAACTGGATGCAGTATTCCAAGTGTAGCCTTACTAGGGCATTGTAAAGTGGTATTAATACTTCACGTGATCTTGATTCTATCCCTCTGTTAATGCAGCCCAGCACTGTGTTGGCTTTTTTGGCAGCTACAGCACACTGCTGGCTCATATTTAAGTGATTGTCCACTAGGACTCCGAGGTCCAGTTTTCATTTTCCTGATATTCAGGATGCTGCTTATAAACCCTATGTGCTTAGAGCTCAAAGCATTGTTAGAGACCCCACACACCCACTTTACAATCTGTTTCTGTTGCTCCCCTCTGGGAGGAGGTTTCGAAGTATTTCCAGCAGGACTACCAGATTCTGCAATAGCTTCGTTCCCTATCCCATCCATCTGGTAAACTTGCAAGATTCGTTTTTCTCGCCATGCACATGTATACATAACCTGAACTAGACTGTTGTTTCTCTGTGTCATATAATATATGTAGGTATATGCATAATTCTGTATTTATTTGTTGTCATATTTATGTAGTGTATATTGTAGGGTGACCCTTTGAGAGCTGTATGCAATGAAATGTCAATTTAATGTATGCCGATTAGTGTCCATTCAAAGTGACAATAAAGTTATTATTCTATTATTCTATTCTATTCTAATAGCTGCTGCAAATACCTGCAGATTGGAGTGCATAATCTGTCATCTGAACAACATCTTCATCCAACTTTTGTTCTAATTTTTTAAGAATTATTTCAATACTCTGTCATGGATAAAAGGTAAAATTACAACTCATACATTTATTACATCTATAAGTTTGGGAAAATTTAGAAAAGGAGCCAGAAATGATTTTTAAAAATAAACCCGAACATTACTGCAACTTTTCAGAAATATTGTATCACATACATCACTTATGACATGAATTGCTATTCCACAAGTGGCACAAGTAATAAAAAGTGATACACAAATACAGAATAGAAAAGTCTATAGATCATGCCTTCAGTCTGCTTGACTTCACTGTGCTGTTGCCAGTAAAGTTGCCAGTTTGAGCTGGAAGACTAACTAAAAGAACATGAACAAGATTACTAGCATGCCAGGATTTGATTTGGTGAATTTGGTCATATTGATTTGGCACAAATATGATTTCTATCTGTGCTGGTCAGAGTATAAAGTCATCTGGTCAGAGTATATAGCTAGCTTAGGAATTAAGAACTGTGTGTAGAGCAAGTAGCATTTTAAGGGTTAAAATGCTGTCTCCTTAAGGGATGGTCTTCTGGGAAATGTAGTTTTAGTTGTTACCTTGTTATATCTGTGTTAGGATTGACCACTGGGAGGGTTTTGTGTTTTTATTACGGAATACCCTGTTTACGTGCCAGTCTATTATCTCTCCATGAATCTTAGTCACAAGGGTTGGGAGCTCTGTTAGAATGGAGAAAGCTATTATCCTTTTACCTACGCGATGGGTCCAGATTACAATCTGCATTTCAGAAGAACCTCTGCAATAACTGTGAGTTAATGTTTTGAAGATACCTGATAATAAAATAATTGCATGATTCATCCGTGGAGTTATGTTTCAAGTGAAATCCAGCAATCTTTTTGCTTGAGCCAGGACAGTAAAAGGATATTATGTGTTTCTCTCTTCGCTTAAAGTAAAAAAGAATCTATCTTTTTCTACCTGCCTAAAGGAAAAAGGATTGAAACCTTCTCTTATCTACCTTTGATCTCCGCCTGTATGCCTTGCTCTGCCTGCAAGAGATTAAAAAGAGAGACAAATCTTCCTCTAAAGTGAAAGTCTCCCCCTGCATACCTTTCCTTGCTTGCATGTGTAAAGAGATGTATGTGTGTTGAAATTGCTCTGCCTGGCTAGGCTGAAAAGATCACTTCCCCATCTGAAAAAAACTCAGCATTTCAAACTGAAAAAGAACTGTGTCTGTGTATAGCTAGCAGCCCAACCCCCTTTGCTGGGATCACTTCTCAGCCTGCTTGTAAACCAAAGCAATCAGTTGCTAAGAGACAGGTCAATCTGCATGAGATCGCTATCTACCAAGCGTGTAAGCCGACACCTCCTGCAAATCTCTTCCCTTGGAATGCAGGCACAGGGAACAATAAAGGCCAGTCTATTTGATTAAGTGAAGCCGGCCACTCAGATGTTCCTTTGACTACTGCTTGAAGGAAAAATAGCAAACTGAGCTCCTTTTTTAGTGCAAATTTCTACGTTTTCACTTGGAATCTCGAGTCAGGAATTAGAGTTCCATAAACAGACACCCAGAAGCTTTGTAGCTCATTAAAAGGGATCAGATTGCAACCAGTCTTTTCTAAGTGTAGTCTAGGTGCAGCGCCCTCTGGTGGCCAATCGGCAAACAAAGGCCTGAATTTAAGCTGTCTGTATACAATGCACCCTAATGGCCTAGATGCAGCACCCTCTGGTGGCCAACCTGCAAACAACAGGTCAGCATTTAAGCTACTTATATACAATGCACCCTAGTGGCCTAGATGCAGCACCCTCTGGTGGCTAACCTGCAAACAACAGGCTTGTATTTATGCTACCTGCAGACAGTGCGCCCTGATGGTCAAAGAGTGAATTTTACTGAAGTCTTTACCCACACAAACAGCGCATCCTGGTGGTCAAAGAGCAAAATACACTGAACCCATTCAAAATGTCTAGGAAAACTTCTGAGTCTTCCCTAGTCATGGCAGAGTCTTCTAATGGGCCAGAAGACCCGGTCCAACCAACTAACCTTGACTTGTATGCAGAACATGATATCCAAAATTTGGAAAAGGTAGAAATGTCTCAGAAACCTTATGACTTGAGACATCAAAGAAAGCCCACCAAAGCCAAACGGTCAAGCCTGCTGGAGAAGTGGAGTGGCCTCTATGATCATCATGAGGAATACTGGGAGAAGCTGCAGGGATTCTGCGACGTGTCCAAAGATAAGCTTTCCCCCAGGCACATTCGTTCTTTGGAAGAGGATATGGACAGGCTTTTCCTACATTGTACAGACTATGAATGCCGCCTCATGGACATCCAATCGCAGCTAGGAGTTTCAATATCCAAAATGGAAATGCAACACCTCAAGCTGATAAACAGAGAGCGTGAAAAGCTGCTACAAAGCAGTAAGGAGTCTCTCCAAACCAGACTTCAAGAGAAAGACACACTGAGCAAGAGGGCTGAGTCTGAAGTGTCCCATTGTTTGCATGCACCATCCCAGTGATCCCTCTTATGCCTCTAAGAAAGCCTTGTCCTTTCATCATAACTCACAACGGTCCAAGATGTGTTCCAGCGTGTCACAGCAACCTTCCGTCTCAGGTGCCTCCCATCACTCCAAAGCATCTTCTCGTCATAGCCATTTCTCCCGAATCTCCAGGGCAGAGAGCCTGGCTGCTCAAGCTGCACAAGCACGAATCGATGCAACAGCGGTTTTACGTGTGGCAAAGGCAGAGCAACTGCAAAAGGAAGAAATGGCTAAACAAAAAGAAGAAATGGCTAAACAAAAGGAAGAAATGGCCAAAGCTCAGGCCAGGCTTGAGTTTCTACAACGAGAAAAGGAGGCAGCAAGAAAAACAGCAAGGGCTGCAGTTTTACAGGCAGAGGCCAAACACGTTACCTTCATGCCCAACCTTGATGGTCCAGAAAGTAAAAGCTCACACAGCCATGTCAAGGCCTATGTGGACGACCAGAACGCGCTATTCTGAAGAAAATCACCAACCATCTCTGGCATATGCCCCTGATCTTGGGAGCAATGCATATGAGGATCAACGAAAAGCCACTAAACGTGCTCCTAATGACTCCAACACCATATTTTATCTGTCTGACTACACCCCCTATACCAGGGGTAGGCAACCTTGGCTCTTTTAGGACTTGTGGACTTCAAT
This sequence comes from Protobothrops mucrosquamatus, assembly GCF_001527695.2. Classification (NCBI taxonomy): domain Eukaryota; kingdom Metazoa; phylum Chordata; class Lepidosauria; order Squamata; family Viperidae; genus Protobothrops; species Protobothrops mucrosquamatus. Next base: position 180,848 of record NW_015386307.1, read on the forward strand.
TCCCAGAATTCCTGAGCCAGCATGGCTCAGCTTGGAAACCTCTCCCTTTCCCTCAGCATGGCTGGCTCAGGAATTCTGGGAGTTGAAGTCCACGAGTCATAAAAGAGCCAAGGTTGTCTACCCCTGCCCTATATAGCACCAATGTATCCTCCAACATCCCGGAGAAGAAAGTTGGATTTGGGAGAGTACGAGGTCTGCTTCAAATGCTGTGAGTCTACGGAACACGTGGCCAAAGCTTGCACAACTAAGGTGAAGTGTCACCTAGGCAAGAATGACAAGCACCCTGAAGCCCTGCATCCAGACTCTGAGCAGCTACAACAAGCAACTTCTACTCCTCCTTTGACCAAGGATCCTCAGCATGGCTCCGAAGTGCACCCAGAGGCGACCGCAAGTGTCAACTGCACGTCAGTATGTAGCGATTCGCCATTTCCAAGTGAACTCCCAAATGAAGAAACGCCTTTCACAATATCAACGTGCACTGTTCCCCAGAGCACGGTGGGGAGGAAAGTCACCAGACTCTGCATAGAGTTGTTAGATGGGAGTTCACAGTTCTTACTGCCACCATTGCTAGAATGGGATGCCTTACCAGATGATTGCAGTCAAATTCCAACACCAGAGGTAGCACACACCATACCTCACCTGGCGCACATGGCAGATCACTTCCCTGCCCTAGATCCTGAAGCCGAAATCCTGCTTCTGTTGGGAGTAGATGCCCCTGACACCTTTGCCTACCACGGTATGGTCAGCGGCCCAACAGGCCCCTCAATTGCCTTTAAAATGGAACTTGGATAGGTCATCTCAGGAATGGTCTGTGTTGACCGGCTACAAACTCCAACCCAGGTGAATATCTCAATGACCTCCATTCTTAGTAATGGGAGAGCATCCCACCTAAAACCATGCCAAGAACACTTCACGCTTTCGACAACCAAACCTGTTTTGGGAGCGACAGTGTTCCAGACCAGCAAAAATCACAATGACTTAGCCTTGTCGATAGAGGACAAAGAATTTCTGCAGCTATGCGTGCTCTCCCAGAGCACCATAGACTGGGACAAGACGCTTACACTAGAAAAGAAGCAAGACTGGGAGACATGGCATCCATCCCTAAGTTGTCTCCAAAGCATCCACGTGCAACGCATGTATGTCTCCATCTTACCCACTGCCGCTCAAAAGAAAAAATTGCATGTTTTCTCAGATGCGTCAATGAAGATGATAGCAGCTGTAGGATACATCAGAGTCTACGGCAGGGAGAGCCATATTTATGTCAGTTTCGCTATGGGAAAGGCGAAACTAGCACCACAACAAGATCACACCATACCAAGGTTGGAACTCTGTGGTGCCGTACTGACCATAGAACTTGCAGACCTGATAATGAAAACGATAGACCTTAAGCTACAATCCACCACCTTCTACACGAACAGCAAGGTGGTGTTGGGTACATCCACAACCAAAGCAGATGCTTCTATGTCTATGTAAGCAACAGAGTATAAAGGATTAGAAGATCTTCAAGTCCTGAGCAATGGCAGTATGTGCCAACAGATCAGAACCCTGCGGACCAGGCTACACGGTCCATTCTTGCATCACAGTTGGCAGAATTGATCTGGCTAAAGGGTCCTGAGTTCTTGGCTCGTCCAGACAGCCTGATGTTACAGAGACCAGAACACTATGTGCTTCTATACCCAGATCAAGATGACCACGTTCGACCTCAGGTACCCAGCAAATCGCTCAGACAGGACAAGAAAACAACCGTCCAGACCATCTGCTTGTCGACAATGGTCAAGGAGACAGAGAAACTGCCCTCTAACCATTTCCTAGAACCAGCCCGCTTTGAACGCTCCTCCAAGTGGAGACCCCTCGTATTGGGCGTAGCAGTGATCGTCCTATTCACATGTCTTAGCATCCAAGGAACTAACTTCGTAGGAGCCTGCAAAGAATTAATGAAGGCATTCGCCATGACCCAGTAATTGACAAATACCTAAAGGCCCAAAATTGTGTATGGACATTCAATCCTCCCCATGCATCCTACATGGGAGGAGAATGGGAGCACATGATTGGCATAGCCTGAAAAATCCTGGACTCTATGTTGACAAAGATACCCACGCTGATGCATGAGATCCTCACCACCCTCATGGCAGAAGTGTGGCAGCTATCATCAATGCTCAACCTTTGGTTCCAGTTTCCTCGGATCCTGAAAATCCAACTATCCTCACCCCGGCCACCTTGCTAACCCAGAAGACAGGCAACTGGCCAGCACCATTAGGGAACTTTGTTCCCAAAGATATGTATAAACAGCAATGGAGACAAGTTCAAAAGCTCGCCAACACCTTCTGGAAGCGCTGGAAGCAAGAATACTTGTCTACCTTACAGGATTGCCGCAAATGGAAGACCAAAGAGCCTAACCTAGAAGAAGGAGACCTTGTCTTGCTGAGAGACAAGGACGCACATCGGAATTCGTGCCTATAGGACTTGTGCATCAAGTTCTACCCAGCTCTGATGGACTAGTTCGCCAAGTTGAAGTCCAGATCATGAAGCCATTTGAGTCATGTCGTGACTCAAAAACTCTCATTAAGAGGCTTTACACCAGGAGGCAGGGCCAGCTGTCAAGAAGAACGGGTGTGCTGGACGATTCTTCGGAGCGTCTGTACCCGTTCCCGACCACTTGACAGATCCCTAGGGGTCCCTAGTTCCCTGGAGGGAGACCGGGAACAACAAGGTGTCCTGAGGAGCGATCCTTAACGGCGGTTGGGATCAGTGAACTCGGGCGAAGCCTTTGTAAGTTGAGCGGAGGAAGAAGCCGGCCGCAAATGGCGGCCGCGAAGAAATGACAGCTCCAGCTGGCCAAAGTATAGCGGTGGAATAGCTGGATGGAGACGTGACAGCTCCAGTTTAAGGTAACCTGAACAGCGATTTTTGACAGCTGATCCAGAAGGGCTCCGGTGTAAGAACGCTCCGGAGGATTCCGAGAGAAATTTGAAGCTTTTGGATGCCCATAAGACGGGAGGAGGGATTTTTCCCTGCTCCTGGAGAAGCGGTGAAAAGAAAGTTTTGGGCTTAATCAGTTTGCCTACATAGCGGAAACATCACGCTGGTTGGACTCAAGGAGAAGAGAAATCTCTTCTTTCCATCTTGTTCCAAGGAAGGAAAGTTTGACTTTGAAAGGCGAATCGGCTATAAACTAAAAGTGGAAGTGAAAGTGTGGAAAAAAGTAAGAAGGTAGACATTTTGGAATGACTCAGTGAGACTGAACATCAGAGACTAAGTGACACCTGCTGGCTGAATTGAGAATAGCCACAAGAGGGTTTTTTTAAAAAGGGGGGGGGAGTGGTTGTTAAGTGTATCTAATTTTGTCTGCACAGGTTACATAGTAGAAACTTTTGATCTTAAGTAAGAACTCTGTTGCTCTGGAGAATACTATAAAAACGGTAAATAAGTGGGGAGGTTGGTTTGAAGAATTGAGGAAAATGTCTAGTATTCCCAATCTCACAAGAGTTGGAACAGGGAAGAAACAGACAACACAGACTACATTGTTGGAACCAAGCCCTGCTAGACAAAGATCTTTAGAAGAAATGACTCAAAGAGACAAGACAAGTCCATTTAGAGACTTGCAACAAATGTTACAAGCGATGCAAGACATAATTTGTAAGAACCATGATGATTTAAAAAAAGAAATAGGTGAAATAAGGAATGACACAGGGGAACTTAAAGATAGAATTAGTTCAATGGATGGGAAATTTGAATCCTTTCATCAACAGATGATGAAAAATGAACAGAAAATGTTGGAAATGGAAGAAAGGATGGATAGAGAAGAGCGAAGGGTGGATGAAATGAATGAAAGACTACTTCAGGGGAATAAAGAACTAGAATCTACAGTAATTTCTCTTGAACTTGACAAAGCTGCCCAATATCTACGATTTCAAAACGTATGTGAGGTGAAAGGTGAAGACCTTCCTACAACAATGGCGGATATACTAGCGGGGGCATTGGGGTCCAGTAGAGAAGAAATGGCCAGTGAAATGGATGAGACTTTTAGAATACATACAAATTACGCAAGACGGAATAATCTTCCTAGAGAAGTACATGTTAAATTCACTAAAAAATCAGTTAGAGATGAAATATTATTCCGGGTTAGAGATGAGGCACTGGAGTACCGAGGGCGACAACTGATTGTTCTCAAACAGGTACCGAAGAGAGTGAGGGACCTGAGAAGACCTTACCAAAAAATAACTACTAAATTGACGAGAAAAAATGTCAATTTTAGATGGCTGACACCAGAAGGGATTCTTGTCACATGGCAGGAGAAAAGGTTCCGTTTAGACTCAGTGGAGAAGGCAGAGGAGTTTTATAGGGAGAATTTTGGTAGTGAGGAAGATCTAACTGAGGGAGAGGTGAGACAGGAAAGGGAAACATCAGTTCAGGCTGTGGAAAGAAAGCGGGTTGATACTAGAGAGGATATGGACAATGGCAAAAATGAAGGGAAGCATGATGAGGATAGACCCAAAGAAATTAAAGAAGCCAGACCAACAAGATTGATGGAGGAAAAAGAAAAAGATTTACAACCTCAAGAGTCTAGGCCGCCAATAATAACTAGATCTAAACATAGATAAGGAGGGGGAAAAAGGTGTTGAATCCATATCCATCAATGTTAATGGTCTCAACTCTCCAATAAAAAGGAAAAAGTTTTTGGATAAATTGTATAAGATGAACTTAGATATAATTATGTTGCAAGAAGTCCATATAAAAAAACAATATCAATATCTATTGAACTGCCCTAAATTGGGGAATATGTTTGCGGCACTGTCACAATACAAGAAAGGAGGAGTGGTAGTATATATTAAGCAAGAAATCTTGGCAAAGCAAATTTATAAAGATGAAGAGGGCAGAATCTTAATTGTGGAAATAATTTTGAATAAAATGAAAATCCTTCTAGTGGGAATCTATGCTCCGAATGAGGGGCAGAAACAATTTTATAAAAAACTACATAATATTATTATCCAATTGGAATATGACAACATATGTATAATGGGAGACTACAATGCAATTATGGATAGATGCCTAGATTATAAATGTGGAAAGAATAGAAAAAGAATTAGAAGTACAATACCTGATACATTCTTAAAAATGGTTAATGAGCTTAATATTCAGGATATTTGGAGAGAGAGGAACCCAGGGAAACAACAGTTTACATTTTATTCTGGACGGCACC
>NW_015386307.1:186068-190472 GCF_001527695.2 Protobothrops mucrosquamatus
GACAGGGCTGGATAAAATATTATTAGGTACTGAGGATAAAATGATTAAAAAGCTATATTATTATTTGTTAGAACAGGCCTTATATGAAGAACAGGTAAAAGAGACCATGTTAGCATGGAGCAGGGACTTTGATCTTAATCTTGATCTGCATATCTGGCAAGAACTATGGGCACGAAATAGGAAGCTCACTCTGGCTACATCCTACAAAGAAAACCTGTATAAAATGTTTTACAGGTGGCACTACCCGCCCACAAGACTAGCTAAAATGGCCCGTAACATTTCCCCTACATGTTGGAAATGTAATTTGGCAAGAGGGACATATTATCATATGTGGTGGGAGTGCCCGAAAGCCCGTGTTTTTTGGAACAAGGTTCAAAAATGGTTAGAAGAAATATTAACAACAGAGGTAGAACTAAAACCAGAACTATTCCTACTTGGTATTACTATACAAAAATATGATAAAGGGACACTCTACCTAATGCTACACATCTTCACGGCCGCCAGACTGACCTATGCACAAAATTGGAGAAACAAAGAAATTCCTACTGAAGAAGAGATTCTACAAAAATTTTTATCATGTGCGGACATGGACAGGCTAACTATGGAACTAAAGGACAAGATGGAAACGGACTATTTTGGAATCTGGGACAAATTTTACTGCTGGTATGAGTCAAGAAGAACTGTTCGGGTTTTGAGTTAATAGTTTAAGTTTGTGGTATATAAAATTATATGTTAATATGTAGAGAAATAAGCTTGAGATTGTATTATATAGGGGAATATATGTATATATTTATATAGAGAGATGTATATATAGAACTTTAAATATGATAAGGAACGAATTATTAGGATTATGTATACTGGAACGTCATGTCATATCCTTTTTGGTTTTAATTGTTTTATTAATAAAAAACTTTTTAAAAAAAAGAGGCTTTACACCAGACCGGTCACCGACTTGGTACTGCTGATGAGGAAGACTGAACTTGAAGATTGACTCACGAGTTATGCATGTTTTGTATTTACCTTATAATTGCATTGTTTTGATGCTATGTTTTTGTTTATTCTAGTTAATAGTTAGTTAATAGTGGAAATTGTATAATTCCAGGTGGGGAGTGTGCTGGTCAGAGTATATAGCCATTGGTCAGAGTATATAGCTAGCTTAGGAATTAAGAACTGTGTGTAGAGCAAGTAGCATTTTAAGGGTTAAAATGCTGTCCCCTTAAGGGATGGCCTTCTGGGAAATGTAGTTTTAGTTGTTACCTTGTTATATCTGTGTTAGGATTGGCCACTGGGAGGGTCTTGTGTTTTTATTACAGCATATCCTGTTTATTTTATTTATTTATTTATTTATTTATTTATTTATTTATTTATTTATTTATTAAATTTATATCCCGCCCTTCTCCTTACGGACTCAGGGCAGCCGACAATCGATTAAAAATACACCAAAACAATTACAGAATTAAAATTAATTAAAAAGAAATATTTAAATATAGTCGAATTAAAATATGATTAAAACCCCTCTAAAAATTGCCCTAGGCCAGTCCCGCTTGTTGGAATAGCCATGTCTTAAGGGCGCGGCGGAAGGAAGGGAGATCAGGGATCACCCTGATCTCTGGGGGCANTAGAAAAAGAATTAGAAGTACAATACCTGATACATTCTTAAAAATGGTTAATGAGCTTAATATTCAGGATATTTGGAGAGAGAGGAACCCAGGGAAACAACAGTTTACATTTTATTCTGGACGGCACCAGTCATGGTCCAGAATTGACATGGTGTGGATGTCAGCAGGTTTAAATTTAGAGGTAGAGGAGGTGGTAATCGACACAAACTCCTGGGCCGACCATAACCCAATTAGAATTAGATGGAAAGGGCATAAAAGAATGGGGAGATGGACTTTGAAAAGGGCAATTCTTAAACATAAGGAATTTAATTTGAATTTGGAAAATCAAATGGGCTTGTTTTTTGAGACAAATAAAAAGGAGGACACGAACTGCCAAAACTTATGGGATACTGCCAAAGTGTATATGAGAGGTATGGCAATTTCCTATATGGCCAGGGAAAACAAAATTAAAACACAACGATTAAGACAGTTAGAAGAAGAATTAACCAGAGTTGAGGAAGATTTGCAAAAGGAACCACAAAGAAGTGGGTTGAAGCAGCAGATAAATTTAATTAGGCATAAGATAGACATTACTGGCAAGGAAGAGCTAGGGCAGCAGATAAAACGTACTAAACAAATTTTTTTTGAATATGCCAATAAACTGGGGAGATGGCTGGCCTATAAAATTAAAAAACATAACAATAAACAAAGGATTACCAAACTTTGCAATACAGAAGGTGATATGGTGTATCAGAATGAAGGAAAGAAATCAGTGGCATACGAATTTTATAAGAATTTATACAAAGACGGAAAACGGAGAAACAACAATGATATTGTACAGTACTTGCAAACAGCTGACTTACCGAAAGTCCCAAAAGAATTTAAAATTTTATTGAACAAAGAGATAACACTTTTGGAACTTTCGGAAGCAATTAAGAAACAAAAGAATAATAAAGCACCTGGGCCAGATGGCCTACCTGCAGAAGTGTATAAGATCATACAAGAACTTTTAAGTCCAATAATGTTGGAACTATTTAATGAGGTCTTAACCAAGGCTAAAACACCGGCTTCATGGGAAGAAGCTTTCCTTACTCTGATTCCTAAGGAAAATGCAGATTTGGCGTATATCAAAAATTATAGACCCATCTCATTATTAAATTCAGATTATAAGATCTTTATGGCTATAATGGCCCATAGACTTGAAAGATTTTTAGCAGATTTCATACACTCTGATCAAAATGGTTTCTTACCCAAAAGATACATAAGAAACAATGTCAGGATTATTTCAGATATTTTGGAGTATTATGAGGTGCACAATGAAAAGCAAATGAGTTTAATCTTTCTTGATGCACAAAAAGCTTTCGACAACGTGAAATGGGATTTTATGTTTGAGCAATTGGTGTATATGGACTTCGGGGTAAATTTTGTAAACATGCTTAAATCAGTTTATTCTAATCAAGTAGCAAAAGTAATAATTAATGGAGAAATGACTGATAGCTTTCCAATTCAAAAAGGTACGAGACAAGGTTGCCCGTTATCACCTTTGTTGTTTATTTTATCCCTACAGGTATTGGCCAGAGTAACTCGGAAAGATAGGCAGATCAAAGGTTTAGAGATCAAGGAAGAAACGTTCAAAATGCAAGCTTTTGCAGATGACTTAGTTTTTATAATTGAAGAGCCATTGCAATCTGGGATAAAATTGATGGAGGTCTTAAGCAAGTATGGGGAAATTGCAGGTTTGAAGATAAATAAAGAAAAAACTAAAATGCTTGTCAAAAACATGACTAAAGTACAGAAACATGATTTGGCTGATAGATTGGCTATTCAAATTACGAATAAAATAAGATATTTAGGAATACAATTAACTGCTAGATGCATTACATTAAAGAGAGATAATTACGACAAATTAGTTGAACAAATCAAAGCTGATTTAGATATTTGGACCAACTTACAATTTTCTTTTATGGGCAGAATAGCAGTCATTAAAATGAATGTGTTGCCGAAAATTTTATTTTTGTTTCAATGCATACCCATAAAATTGGACAAGAATTTTTTTCAAAATCTTAATAAAATTGTTCTCAAATTTATTTGGCAGGGAAGGAAGGCAAGGATTAGATTAAAATTACTGCAGGATTCAAAAGAAAGGGGGGGGGGTGGCCTCCCTGATATGGAAAAATACTATCAGGCCATAGTTTTAACATGGGTACGAGATTGGATACTCTTAAAAAACAGGAGATTACTATGTTTAGAAGGCCATGACTTAGAAATAGGATGGCATGCCATGTTATGGGACCAAAAATATAGGTCACATAAATATTTTTGCAGGCACTATATTAGACGGGCTCTAATTGATACATGGGCCAAAACCTGGAAACCGAATTACACTCAAGTCCCTGGCTGGGTCTCACCGCTAGAAATATACGTACATCCAAAATTTATTCAATTAGGGAAGATTATAACATATAAAAACGTATTAGATGAGAAAGGGGAATTGAAATCTAGGAAAACCCTGCAAGATGGAGGATTAAAATTAGAATGGTGGGCATACCTTCAATTGCAGGCGAGATGTCGGAAAGATAAAAAAGAATTAGGTATAAAAACAGAATTGACAGGGCTGGATAAAATATTATTAGGTACTGAGGATAAAATGATTAAAAAGCTATATTATTATTTGTTAGAACAGGCCTTATATGAAGAACAGGTAAAAGAGACCATGTTAGCATGGAGCAGGGACTTTGATCTTAATCTTGATCTGCATATCTGGCAAGAACTATGGGCACGAAATAGGAAGCTCACTCTGGCTACA
>NW_015386307.1:192434-196169 GCF_001527695.2 Protobothrops mucrosquamatus
ATTGAACAGGAGTGGAGAGAGGACCGACCCTTGTGGCACCCCACAAGTTAGGGGCCTTGGGGTCGACCTCTGTCCCCCTGCCAATACAGACTGCGTACGATCGGTGAGGAAGGAGGAGAACCACTGCATAACCGTGCCTCCCACTCCCAACCCACCCAAACGCCGCAGCATGATACTGTGGTCCACAGTATCAAAAGCCACTGAGAGGTCCAAAAGAACTAGGACAGAGGAATAGCCTCTGTCCCGGGCCCTCCAGAGATCATTGACCAACGTGACCAATGCCGTTTCCGTGCTGTATCCCGGCCTGAAGCCCGACTGGAGGGGGTCCAGATAGTCTGTTTCCTCCAGGTGCCGAGGGAATTGCTGTGCTGTGTTTACGTGCCAGTCTATTATCTCTCTATAAATCCTAGCCACGAGGGTTGGGAGCTCCGTAAAATGGAGAAATCTATTATCCTTTTACCTATGCAATGGGTCCCAATTACAATCTGCATTCCAGAGGAATTTCTACAGTAACTGTAAGTTATTGACTTGAGGATGCCTGGAATAAAGTAATTTTGTATGATTCATCCGTGGAGTTAATTCTGTCTGCTTCAAGTGAAATCCAGCAATCTCCTTTGCTTGAGTCAGGAAACTATCAATAAAATCTTATGAAGATCTCTTACCCATCTTCTAATGCCTTTGCTTGCATATCCTTCTAATATTTGACTAACTGTATTATAGACAATATTGTTTATAGTCAGTTTTAGATCTTGAAGTTGCATCTGCAACTTTTGTTTCTGCTCCTTCAGAAATTGGATTTCAAGTGCCTTTGATTGTAAAATGTGATTAGCTTTCCTAGGAGAAATAATAAAGGGAAATGATACACAGTATTGTTCTTCATATCTTTCACTAAGTCCATTTCAGAAACTACAAAATACAGTAATGACAATTCTGAACATTTAGAAAACACATTTCATCCGTATATTGCATTGATATGACTGCATTATGAGAAGAATGACTAATCTTGATCCGTGCCTTAACATAGTATTCATTTAACATTGTTCACTGACTAACTTGAATCGAGCTAAAGAGGAGCAAATAAGTTGTGCTTTATTTCATGTTGTTTTGTTATACAATTATAACCCCAGAAACACGAAGCTGTTATACAATTAAACAGGCAGGTTAGAGCAGGCAAGTTCAGCCAGTGGAAACAAGCCAATGATACATAAAGCCATCCATTAAGCAGTACCACAACAGCATTGTCATACTGAAGGATAAGGCAGAAAGGGGGGAAATGATTTAAGCAAAGACACTTACTTAACCATTGTTACAATGATTTTCTAATAATCACTGCATTGGTAGGGGCTAACTATGACCAATTGTCATTGTTATTAGTGTGTAAAAGTGTTTTTTGTTTGTACTTGCAAACTATCAGCATAAAATAATTTAGATGTTTTCTTACTTCAAGGATTTCAGGTCTTTGGTTCCACCCTATAGATCAAGGAAAAAATAATTCCAAATTAAAATGTGCATATTGTTCATTTTAAACTGCAAGTAGGACATGTAATTTGAGATGAGCTTCTCATACTTCTTGTTACATCAAAGCAAAATCCTATGAACAGGCCTACTTAAATAGCTTGGGAGCAACTCCACTACATAATTGTTTAGGTTTATTATAGAGAGAGGTGGACCAACTTTAATAGAATATAAACATTTTAATTATGTGGGAGAGCATATGTACTAATTGCATTCAAAGTGGTAGCAAATACATTCAGTCCTTTACCAAGACATGAAGTTTTCAAGCTGAGTTCAGCTCCTTATCAAACTTTGGTCACATGGAACTGATTTGCCATTGCCTTCTTGTGGGACACTTTATGACTTTACAGTTCAGCATACAGGCCAGAAATTCCCTAGAAGCAATCCTTCCAAGTACTTAGATGTCTTGACCTTCCTAATTACCAGGATCAGCTAATAGATTTTTTTTCTGATACTCAACATTTTAATCAAGGGTTCGGACATTCTTACAATGCAAAATTATGATTCATGCCAATGTAGACCAGATGTAACCTCCACCCAACACATTGAATGTTTTCAAAGTTGCTCTAAAAAAGAAAATCCCAAATGTTAGTTGATCTAGAAATAAGCAGTTAATTTAATCTTTTAAATAGGGTTGATTATCCCTATATGATTTTAGCATTTGTAGTACCCAGAGTTGGCAATATGATTGGTAGGTCTCTGAGGGCTGAAAAAATCAGCTGTTGAAGTTCACCCTATGTGAGCCAATCTAATAGTGAAAGTACCAGACTAGGAGCAGGAAAATCTGAGTTCTAGGTATGAAAGTCAAATGGGCGACTCTGGGCCAATCATTCTCTCTCAGCTCCAGGAACACAGCAAGATCAAACCACTTTTGGAAACTACTGCCTAAGAATCTTCTTCAGGTAGCTGCTTGGAATCAATCTTATTCAAAAGAAAAAGAAAAATATACTATGAGAATTGCAATTAATTCTTGTTATAGATAACTATAATGCATACAATACTGTACACATTTTGGATCTGCTGGTAACAAAAATTGCTGAATAATTAAATCAATAATAGGAAATCACCTGGATGAGATCACAAATAGAGCAGTCTTTCCACTCATCTCCAGACAGCCAGTTTCCATCAAGCAGTCCCAGGTAAGTAGCACCTATTTAAAAAAATTAAACTTTTTATTTTAAAAAGTTGATTTCAATTTTCCTCTGCAATAAATTAACTTTGGCATCATGTACAGTATACCTATTTCAGCTGAAATCTAAAATGGATAGGTTATCTAATTTGTCATATTGTTTGATCAATATTTTTAACATTTTTTTCCAGAAATGACCACTCATAATAAAGATCCCAACCAAAAGCCAAAGACTTGGTACAGATTCAATTGGCTACGGTAAAAGAATTAAAGTTAACTAAGGGCATATGCTTCTTCTCTGAAGTCTTGCCTTCAGAGAATAAAATGTCCCTATTCTGCATGAACTGCAGAACTGAAATGATCAGTTAATATCATTTCAGTTCTACAGATCATCAGGAGACAGTACACAAACACTTTCACTCTTATTGGGATTTGGCAAATGTACAAAGTCAGATTTTTCCCCCCATGGGATTCGAACCCTCTATCTCTGACATGTCAAACATTGACTTTGATAAAGAAGGAAGATTTGTTCTTGTTGAACTTTTATTGAATGGGAAAAAATCTCTTATTGTTGGCTTATATGCGCCTAATCAATATCAGCAGCAGAAACAATTTTATAAACTTTTACATCAAAAGATAACTCAATTGGATTATAAATCTGTTATTATGATGGGAGACTGGAATGGTGTTATAGATCCTAAGAGAGATAAAAAGACTTATTCTAAAGTGTCGACTCAAGTTAAATTGCCTAAAAGTTTTTTTGCATTACAAGAGGATTTGGAGTTAAGAGACATTTGGCGAGATCGGAATATAGGAGAAAGTGATTTCACCTATTTTTCAGAGAGACATCATTCTCATTCTAGAATTGACTTCATTTTGATTACTAGTGATCTACTCCCCAGGGTTAAGAAAGTGAAGATTTTTTCTAGGATTTTATCAGAGCATAGCCCTGTGTGGTTGGAACTCTCAACTGAAGGAGGAAGTAAAAGGACTTGGAGACTGAATGAGAATTTATTAAAATATGAATCTAACGTGCAGATACTTAAAGATTATTTAAAAGACTTTTTTACGTTGAACATGAATAAGGGCAC